>NW_026878139.1:0-104405 GCF_032173495.1 Musca vetustissima | reverse complement strand
AAGATGTGGATTTTGGACTCGAAATTCAACAGCTACGCAAGGAAAAAGGCGTTCATTCCAGTAGCAGAATTGCTCAACTTTGCCCATTTCTCGACGAAGATGGTCTACTTCGTGTTGGAGGACGTCTACAAAAGGCTAAGTTTCATTATGAATTTAAACATCCCATTATTTTGTCGAAACAAAACCCATTGTCTCTTTTAATCTTTGGATACTTTCTGCCCGCAACCTGGCTAAAAAAGTGCTACGCAGCTGTATTACTTGTTTCAAGTACAAGGCCAAGTCATCTCAGCAAATAATGGGAAACCTGCCATCGGTACGAGTTCAACCTACTCGACCGTTTAAGCACAGTGGTGTTGACTACGCTGGTCCAATAACTATAAAACAATCAACAGCAAGAAATTCTGTTACGACAAAGGGATACATCTGCCTCTTTGTCTGTATGGTCACCAAAGCGCTGCACCTTGAAGCTGTCACCAGTCTTTCTACTGACGCTTTCATTGCCGCATTTAGACGATTTACCTCACGGCGAGGCATGTGCTCTGACCTCTATTCTGACTGCGGCACAAACTTTGTTGGCTCTAATAAAGAACTCAAAGTTCTACAAAGAAGAAGTATTGAATCCCTACCGGAAGATCTAGCAAACCTTCTCGCTAACAATGGTACAAACTGGCACTTTATACCACCCGCTTCGCCAAACTTTGGAGGTCTCTGGGAAGCTGGTGTGAAATCCACAAAACACCATTTGAAACGCATTATGGATAGTCGAATCTTGACCTACGAGGAATTATCTACACTATTGGCTCAAATCGAAGGGTGTCTTAATTCCAGGCCGCTTTGCCCCATTTCAACTGACCCAGCAGATTGTGAAGCCCTAACTCCGTCTCACTTCCTCGTTGGAGAACCAATTTTATCTGTCCCAGATGAAAATCTACTAGACCACAATGTAGATAGACTTTCTCGCTGGAAAGTGGTTCAGTTGCTAAGTCAACAGTTTTGGAATCGCTGGAAAACTGAATATATCAACCGTTTACAATCCCGTCCAAAATGGCTCAAACCTCAAAAGAACGTTGCAGTTGGCGATTTGGTCATCATATTTGACGAACGAGTTCCCCCAGGTCAATGGCCACTAGCCCGAATAACAGAAGTCCATCCCGGTGCTGATGGAAAAGTCAGAGTTGTTTCCCTAAAGTCCAATGGCAAAATCTACAAACGTCCAGTTTCAAAGGTTGCACTTCTGCCCCAACAAGAAGACTTTAATTCCGCAAAAGATCCTGATAAGAGTTGCTGTGAGCCGAGGCACAGCGTGGTTAGCTCGGAAACCGAATAAAACACCTCATAAATCTGCCCCAATCTATGTCAAGAACAGTTGTTCTTTGTGCGGGGGAATGTTGGAGAATCAACGATTTTATTCTTTATTCTTTAATAATTTATTTTTTATTTATATTTTATTTATTTATAATTTATTCTTATGCATTTAAATTATAAATTTCCCTTTATGCTATATTTACTATTCGAATAGGACATCCCTATTGTATTCCCTAAAATGTCGCGAACCGACATCTCTACTTTTCTTATTATTCTAATTTGCCTATTCCCTTTCTCTATTGCTAATAGTTCAAGGTCATAATTTGGCAACGTAGCACGGACAATGATCTCTGTTTACTGTCTCTGTTACGTTATTCTTTGTTATTGTTGTCGCTGCATTGTTTATTTACTAAACATAATGCAGCGACGTCGTAACAAAGGTAATAGCGAAAGCAGAGACAGTAAATATGATCAATGCAGCCGTGCTATGTTTATTTTTAGAATCAAAGTTTTAGTTCTGTTTACATATTCTGCCGTGCTGCATTAAACCGATCTATCGAACAACATTAATTCTGCCTTGCTGCAATTGTGAAAAATAACTTAACTCGGTTTTGTTAAATTATTTAATTATTCAAGTTAATTTTTATAATATTAATTATTAATAAACATTGTCCCTTCCGGAGCATAATATTCGATAATTATATTAAATTATAATTTACTGTGAAATAAAGTTGCCCCAGTGACAATTTAAATTTTAAAGGAAAACTTGTTGTGTTTTTTTGCGCTGGCTCGAGGAGCCAAATAATCTCATACACACGCCTTATGTGGGCCTTTGAAAAAAATATTCTTTAAAAAATCCACGCCTTATATGGGCCTTTGAAAAAATATTCTTTAAAAAATCCACGCCTTATATGGGCCTTTGAAAAAATATTCTTTACAAAATCCACGCCTTATATGGGCCTTTGAAAAAATATTCTTTAAAAAATCCACGCCTTATATGGGCCTTTGAAAAAATATTCTTTAAAAAATCCACGCCTTATATGGGCCTTTGAAAAAATATTCTTTAAAAAATCCACGCCTTATATGGGCCTTTGAAAAAATATTCTTTAAAAAATCCACGCCTTATATGGGCCTTTGAAAAAATATTCTTTAAAAAATCCACGCCTTATATGGGCCTTTGAAAAAATATTCTTTAAAAAATCCACGCCTTATATGGGCCTTTGAAAAAATATTCTTTAAAAAATCCACGCCTTATATGGGCCTTTGAAAAAATATTCTTTAAAAAATCCACGCCTTGTATGGGTCTTTGAAAAAATATTCCTTAAAAAAAAATCCACGCCTTATATGGGCCTTTGAAAAAATATTCTTTAAAAAATCCACGCCTTATATGGGCCTTTGAAAAAATATTCTTTAAAAAATCCACGCCTTATATGGGCCTTTGAAAAAATATTCTTTAAAAAATCCACGCCTTATATGGGCCTTTGAAAAAATATTCTTTAAAAAATCCACGCCTTATATGGGCCTTTGAAAAAATATTCTTTAAAAAATCCACGCCTTATATGGGCCTTTGAAAAAATATTCTTTAAAAAATCCACGCCTTATATGGGCCTTTGAAAAAATATTCTTTAAAAAATCCACGCCTTATATGGGCCTTTGAAAAAATATTCTTTAAAAAATCCACGCCTTATATGGGCCTTTGAAAAAATATTCTTTAAAAAATCCACGCCTTATATGGGCCTTTGATCCTACAGAAAATTATTGGTCCTATTGAATATACCGATCGTCATATATCGACTAGCTGAGTCGATCTAGACATGTGTGTCCGTCCGTCCGTCTGTCCATTATAATTTGTAAACACGATACAGGCCACAGTTAGGGACCAATCTTCACGAAATTTGGCATGTAGGATGGGTTCTGCCCAATGAAGACCCCTAGTTTGTAAAGATCGGCTAATATTTAGGGGATGAAATGGACCAAAAACTTTACTTTTGTCGGTTTTTCTGGTCGCTCCAGAGTCCACATTTATGGCCCAAACATATCGAATTTTTACAGGGAGAAGGGGATCGGGCCAAAGAATAAGCATGCCAGTTTTGATAAAGATTGGCCAATATGTAGGGGGTCAAATGGACCCTGACTTTTGTGGAGAATATGACAAAATTTTTATTCTATAGCGTATATATTCACCCCCAAAGGACATAGAGCCGAGATGTTGATAGTATATCCTAGAGGAGTGATTGGCCTTTAAATTGATACCAATTATATTGTCGTATGTAATCGGATGTGGGAATTACAATTAAATATTTACAGGTGCTTACGTATTCAGATATTATTTAGTAACCTATTACCACACTAGGGTGGAAATAATGCACTGATCGCTTTGAAATGTTCCGTTAGGTTCCAGTTATGATCAAGGACAACGCCTATAATTTTTGGTGATGTTCAGATAATCATTTTGCATGAAGTGGATCGAGAACTTTTTTTGTGTGTTTTTTTTTTCGAGTCAATCTTTAGGCCACAATTATAAGCCGAACATCACAACACAACCCACGGGGAAAGGAATCTGGACAAGTAATTAGAAGTACTGTACTAAATATCAGTAATATTTGTTGACCTCTAGTCCGTCAAAAGGGTGCAAATATCGCGAAATATTGCCCAAGTTCAGAAAGTTAGATTTTCGTGGAAGTTGTGTGTCCTATTATACTGATCCGTTCACTGGTTAAAAAATATTTTTCCAGGATACAGTCAGGCGAGGGGATGGATTTAAAAATTAATGCTGTGCAAGCATGGGAACTTGTACCCTTGTTTACATGTATAAACCAGTGAGAAAAGTAGTAAAGTCGGACTGGGCCGGCTATATGATACCCTTCACCACTTTGGGTATATTCTACATAGTCTCCTAACAGACGTCGCCATTTCGAAAGAACACTGACATGAAATTGAACGAAATATATATAAGAACTGTGGTGCACCATTTCAAATAAATCGAAAGAAAATATATATGGGAGCTATATCTAAATCTAAACCGATTTTCACGAAACTTAGCACACATCATCCAGTACACTATGCCAAATTTCGTGCATATCGAAATATATTTAGGGACTTTAGCGCACCATTTACCTTAAATCGGACGAAAATATGTATGGGAGATATATCTAGATATGTACCGATATTCACGAAACTTAACACACATCATTCTAGACTTTATTTAGAGCGCTATACCAAAATTCGTGCACATTGAAAGATATATAGGGATTTTAGTTTACCATTTACACTAAATCGGACAAACATATATATGGGAGCTATATCCAAATCTGAACCTATTTCCGCGAAACTAAGCACATATCATTCTAGACTTAATTTAGTACGCTATGCCAAATTTCGTGCAAATCGAAAGATATTTAAGGACTTTGGCGCCCCATTTACATAAAATCGGACGAAAATATATTTGCGAGCTATATCTAACTCTGAACCGATTTTCACGAAAGTTAACACACATCATTATAGACCCAATTCAGTACGCTATGCCAAATTTCGTGCATATCTAATTATATTTAGGGACTTTGGCGCACCATTTACCTTAATTCGGACGAAAATATATATGGGAGCTATATCTAAATTTAACCGATTTTCACGAAACTTAACACACATAATTCTACACGTAATTCATTACGCTGTGCCAAATTTCATGCAAATCGAAAGATTTGGTACCCCATTTACATAAAATCGGACGAAAATATATATGGAAGCTATATCTAGACCTGGACCAAATTTTCCCAATTTCAATAGGGTTCGTCCTTGCGCCAAATAAGTGTGCTGTGCCAAATTTTATCCAAATCGGATGCTAAATGCTACCTGTACTGTGTTTACAATTTAACATTAACAGACGGACGGACGGATGCATAAATCGACTCAGAATGTGATTCTATGCATATTCTCAAAAGGAACCATGGGTCTTTCTCGTTTCCATTTGCCTGTTAAAAACATATGCACCAAGTCATAATACTCTGTACCACAGTGTGGTGAAGGGTATAAAAAGTTCCTTCTCTGCGTTCTTTGTTAGTAAGTCATTTCATATGGCGGTTTCTCATTTGTTCTCAGAGCATTTTTTCTTTTAAAATATAATTTTAAAGACATATAATTGTTTTTTTTTATCTGAATGACTGGCACATTTTCCAAATCAAGTTCAAAGATGGGGACTTATCGATCCATTGCTTCTAGTAGGTACCCCACAAATGGTCATTATTGGGAACATTTGTAAATCGTATATGAAGCACACATTATTTTGTTAAACTTTTACTTACTTCTCGGATGTCCTTCTCATCCTTCTGTAGACTACGCAATACACTTTCTCTTGCAAGTAATTAGCTGGACAACCACAGCTTCGTAATTAGAACAACAACTTGCCGAAAAAGCATTAAGTCATAATTCTACTGCCTTTTTGCTGTTGTTTCGAACTAATTAAAACAATGCATAAATCATAAATATCCATTAGGATAATTTTAATGTTTTGTTTTGGTTTGGCTTGGCTTGGTTTTGACTAAATTATGTAAACTACTCTTCTACTACTACCACAGCTGCTATTAGTTTATGGAGATTCTGAAGATTGTGCATATTAATTGTGTGTCTGTGTGTTAATTATACAATAGTTATTAAGCATACTAAAGTGAAATTAAAATTTGTTATTAGCATATATGTATAACGATGTTTTTTGTTTATTTCTTTGCAGGTAAATATTACAATACACACAATTTTCATGTAACTGTGAATATATTTATGTAAGTAATCTATAAATGTCTTTCCAATACACATTTTAAATATGTTTATTAATAATCGATTTGAAATTTACATATTTAAATAAATTTGTAGCAGTAGATTATTTAATAGGTTGCCTAGTTATAACTAAGCTCTAATCGGCATTATATAAGATGCTGAGGCACTTGCAATGAAAACAGCATTATCGACAAACAATATATTATATATATTTGCATAATTGATACAAACTGATATACACCAAGCCTAATTGTAGGCCACAAAAATTATTTTTAAAAAATCCATACCTAATTGTAGGCCACAAAAAATATTTTAAAACCAGTGGGCGGAGCAGATGGGGCCGACCATACGATACCCTACACAACAACCACATAACTCTAACTTTCCGCGGATTTTTATTTCGAGCCTGGGCAATATTTCTTGATATTTGCACCCTCTTGCCCGATTAGAGTTCAAGAGCACCTCTTCCTTACAATGACATATTTTCCGAATATTACTAATATTCAGTACAGCCGCCCCTCTAATTACTTGTGGCCTATAGATCGACTCGAAAAAAACACACACACACAAAAAAAGATTTCAGTCCACTTCATCCCGAAATTGTTATCTGATCATCACCGAAAATTATAGGCGTTATTGTTGACCATAACTGGAACCTCATGGAAAAAGTTCAAAGCGATCAGTGCTATATTTCCGCCCTCTAGTTTGATAATGGATTACTAAATAATATATAAATACGTAAACACCTGTAAATATTTGAGTGCAACTCCCACATCCTAGTAGATACATTACTATATTTGGTATTAATTTAAAGGTCTACCACTCCTCTTGGATACACTATCAACTACTCGGCTCTATGTCCTTCATTCGGGATGTTTGGGCCATAATTGCGGCCTCTGGAGCGACCAGAAAAACCGACAAAACCGACTAAATATTAAGCGATCTTTACAAAAAACAATAGGGGTCTTCATTGGGCCGAACCCATCCTACAGCAAAATTTCGTGAAGATTGGTCATAACTGTGGCCTGTATCGTGTTTACAAATTATAATGGACATAAGGACGGACACACATGTCTAGATAGACTCAGCTAGTCGAGATATGACGATCGGTATATTTAAAGATGGGTCTAGGACCAATATTTCGCGGCGTTACAAACTCTTGGGGCTGCACAAAGCTATAATACCCTTGTAGGCCAGATAAAGTATTTTTAAAAAAATCCACGCCTATTTACTTACTTACTTAGCTGGCTTGTGACAAAACTTTCGTTCCATAAAAAAATGTCCATGCCCGTTGGTCTTTTGTGCAGGTTTTCCAATTTGAAAGACCATATTCGGCAATGTTGCCTTCCACTTGGTTTTAACATCTTATTCGTGGCCTTCCCCTTCTGCGTAAGCCATCTGCTGGTTCGCTTTTATATGTCTACTGGACTGGGACATCTTCATCCATTTTCACAACATGACCTAGCCAACGTAGTCGCTGCAGCTTAATATGTCTACCAATGTCGATGTCCGAGAATATCTGGTATAGTTCATGGTTCATTCGACGGCGATATTCACCGTCAACGCAGATCAACCCATAGATCTTTCGCAGAATTTGCGTAAGTACCCATGCATTCCTCTAGCTAAATTGTACTAATCAGCTGGTGCTTGTCCCTGACCAGCATCTGACCACGAGTTTTGAATAGTTCGACTGGTAACTCGTCGGCTACTGCTGCTTTATTGTTCTTGAGCCGATTAATTGCTTTGTATGGTCTCATCTTGGCTAGGTGGTCTACACTCTATACCATCACCTCTTTTTGGTTCTGGGGTATCTTCTTCACCGCCAATATTTGATACCAGAAGCTTTTCAAAATGCTCCTTCCAGATCCTCAGCACGCGTCTATATCTGTTACCAGGTTTCCTTATTCTTCTCTACAGGAGAATGTGCCTGCACCAAGACCTTCGGTTTAGTGTTTCACTGTTTGTTAAAATTTCCGGACTTCATTCTGACTCCTGTACATCTCGATTTGCTCACGCTCACGCTCACTTTTTTCTTGTTCTTTCTTCTTTTTTTCTAAAAACACGTTTCTCCTCTCTCCTTTTCTTCCGATAATTCTACATTACATCACATTACGTGTTGCTAGTGCCTGCAGGGTTACCCTATACGCTGCGTTTTTCAGATCAGCAGCATTACGACGCTCCTGATCGTACTATGGGTTTCTTGGTGGTGATTTTTGGTACCCAAGTGTTGGGCAATGATCTGTTACTGTGTTTCTATGTTATTAGCAGGACAAGGGATGCTTTCGTCAAGCAGTTGGGTAAGTTGAGCGGTGTAGGCCTCGGATACCTGTTGTGTTTGCAGCTTTTCGACGTCAAGTTTCGGTGTTGTGTTAGAGTGCACCTTTGCAGCTACATTAAGACGGGAGTCTAACACACTGGATGAATGCCTTCCGTCTATCACAACTTGATCAATTTGATTTCTCCTTGTTTGATCAGGAGAAATCCAGGTAGCCCTGAATTTTCCGACGGTGGTCCAAAGATCTTATCCCTTCCGATTTTCGCATTAAAATCTCCTGGCAGAATTTATCCTTGGTTTTCTTTTTCTTTGCTTTTTCATAGTAGGTTCGGTTTTCTGAGTGTGGGCACCACACTGTGGTACAGGTTATTATGTATTTGTGCATATGTTTGTAACAGGCAAAATTAAACGAGGTAGATACATGGCTTCTTGTGAGAACATGTATAGAATCAATTTCTAAGCCGATTTATACATGTCTGCCTGTCTGTCCATGTTAAATTGTAAACAAAGTACAGGTCGCATTTTTGATACGAATTGGATGAATGTTGACATATGTCACTTATTTGGTCCAAGGACGGTTCAGATTTAGATATAGCTCCCATAATTAGTTTCGTCCGATTTTCAGTAAATGGTGTACCAAAGCTCCAAATTATGGCCGATTGGCACAACATTTTGCACAGGGAGAAAGATATCATAAAGTCGGCCCCGTCTGACTTTACTACTTTCCTTACTGGTTTTTATAATTCTTATGGGTGAACTCGCGGCACATATTAGCTCTCTATTTCATCAGGTGATGAAAATAGCTCCCCCAGGTGGCACTACGTGGAGGTCAGTGTCCACAATTGAGATGAAAGAGGAACCAAGATATGCCTGGACTTCGCCATGTTAAAGCCTAATTATAAGCCTCAAAAATTATGTTTGAACCTCTCAGGTTTATTTTTTTCTATAGAAGGTCTTATGTTTTACCCTATGGATCTAGTTTTGCTATAGAAGAATTCATTTGAATATGCCTGAAACCCTTCGGTTGAGATTTTTTTTAGAAAACAAATTGTGTGTGTCTATTACTTCTTCAGGTCTATTTTTTCTATAAGAAAAATTTTGGTTGGCCACCTTTTAACTAGAATATTAAAAAAATATTAATATTTATTCTTGAATATATTTTTATGCTCTATTTAATTTTCAAAAAATAAAAAAAACTTCGACACATGACAAACCACCTGTTGTTGTTCTGACTACAATAAACGACCCGGCAAATGGAGGAAACCATGGAGACTTAAAGTCTTGCTCAAATTGTTGTCTGGACAGAGTTCCACAAACAATGTGTCTATTTAGAAAAGTTTTATTTGACGTTAGTTTACTTTTGTTATTGTTGTTGTTTTTTGTTCCTCCCTACCTCTATTGTTTGTGTAAATCAAACAGCAGCAGCAGCAACAAAGTCATTGTTTGCTTCATAAAAAATTTCAGAAGAAAAAAATTACTTTTTTTAACTACAATCTCTTCAGACAATATGTGTAATATATGTATATACAGATATGTGTTCTTCGGAACTACTACCAACACATGGAGATTTTTTTTAGTCTGTCTCCATCGGCAACTACCACCACTAAAGGAAGTCATTAGAAAAGTCGAAGTAAATAACCTAACTAAGCCAATTAAATTGCTGGGTGTGGGGGGTGGTGATGAATATTAAAGTTTTAAAAATACTTCGTCTTCATTGTCCTCATGTTTAACTTTCAACTTTTAGTTAGTCAATATTTAAGTTGAGCTTCTACGTGGGTCGGATAAACAAAGGAATTGTGTGGGCGTCATATGTGTCATGTGGCATAATTAAAATGTCAGGGAAAAAAATTTAGTTTTTGAAATTGAAAACGAGGGAAAAGTTTTGACAATAAGGCGGGGGAATTGATATTGATGTTTAATGTAGAAGGGTAGGAGGATATTGAAAATATTATTTAAAATCTTCAATATTAATTTTTGGACCTCACACTTGACAATAGTACTAAACACCCAGCCCAAAATCTCATTGTGTATAACAACACGCTTTGTCGACCTGCTTTTATTTTTCGTATACACAATGGAATATATTTAAATTTGAGTTTTAATATTAGCATTCGAAATTAGATTAAATACAGCTTTCAATTAAACAGTTGAAATAATAATATTTGATAAAAGAAACTAAGAAATTGGGGTACTAATGATAAACTGGCACTTTTAGACGACTACAAATACACTCTAAGAATATTCTTTAAAATTCACCCTATGTTAAAGATATGTTAAAAAAATCCACGCCTAATTGTAGGCCACAAAAAGTATTCTTAAAAAATCCACGCCTAATTGTAGGCCACAAAAAGTATTCTTAAAAAATCCACGCCTAATTGTAGGCAATGAAAAAATATGTTTTTAAAAAATCCACGCCTAATTGTAGGCAATGAAAAAATATGTTTTTAAAAAATCCACGCCTAATTGTAGGCCACAAAAAGTATTCTTAAAAAATCCACGCCTAATTGTAGGCCACAAAAAGTATTCTTAAAAAATCCACGCCTAATTGTAGGCCACAAAAAGTATTCTTAAAAAATCCACGCCTAATTGTAGGCCACAAAAAGTATTCTTAAAAAATCCAAGCTTAATTGTAGGCCCCAAAAAGTATTCTTAAAAAAACCACGCCTAATTGTAGGCCACAAAAAGTATTCTTTAAAAAATCCACGCCTAATTGTAGGCCACAAAAAGTATTCTTTAAAAAATCCACGCCTAATTGTAGGCCACAAAAAGTATTCTTAAAAAATCCACGCCTAATTGTAGGCCACAAAAAGTATTCTTAAAAAATCCACGCCTAATTGTAGGCCACAAAAAGTATTCTTAAAAAATCCACGCTTAATTGTAGGCCACAAAAAGTATTCTTTAAAAAATCCACGCCTAATTGTAGGCCACAAAAAGTATTCTTTAAAAAATCCACGCCTAATTGTAGGCCACAAAAAGTATTCTTTAAAAAATCCACGCCTAATTGTAGGCCACAAAAACTATTCTTTAAAAAATCCACGCCTAATTGTAGGCCACAAAAACTATTCTTTAAAAAATCCACGCCTAATTGTAGGCCCCAGAAAATATGTTTAAAAAATCCACGCCTAATTGTAGGCCACAAAATTATTCTTAAAAAAATTCACGCCTAATTGTAGGCCACAAAAAGTATTCTTAAAAAATCCACGCCTAATTGTAGCCCAAAAAATACTCAAATCCTCAAAATACTTCTAAAAACGCAAATGCTTCAAAAAGTAGTGCCTTGAAATATTATATCAAAATCCACCACATGTTGAAAAGATAATGTCTTTGAAAAAATTGGTTCCGCTCTTGTGTGGTAGGGTATTTCTTTTCTTCTTTTCAAATACAATACCAATAATGACGCCTCGAATCGTTTCATTATTTGTTCCTGCCAATACCAACAAACAAAACCTCGTCTATTTGTTCTACAAATGGGTATAAATATAGGAAATACAACCAGCTGCTTTAGATAGATATCGAATTTCGATATTTTCGGAAATTCAATTCGCTTGTCTAGTATTAAGTACGCGAAGGAATCGGTCAGTTTGAAATTCGAAAAATAACACAAAAAAATATGAAATTATTTGTGGGTGCCACATTGGCCATTATGCTTGGCATAATGGGCCAAGGAGTATCAGGAGCCCAATATCAAGTCAGCTCTACAAGTTCCGGATCCATACCTTCCAATCTAATGACGAATTTTGGTAATATGATCGGAAATCCCAGCGGTGGTACATCACAATGGAGTTTCAATACGAATACAAGTCCTACATCTACGATGAGTGGTTCTTCAAGTGGTTCGATGGGAATCCAAAGTCCGGATGCTCTGAGCGGTTCTTCGGGTAAATTCACCTATACAATGAATTCAAGTCCGGTGACCATTACAAGTGGTGGAGTTACGTCGGGTTCTACGATTAGTTCTGGGGTTTCTGGTTCCCAAATTTCAGATGCTCCTGCTGCCGCTGCTACAAGCTCTGCAATACCTGCCAATATGATGGGAGATTTATCGAATATTTTGTCTCAGAGCGGATCAACGGGTAAATTTACATATACAATGAATTCAAGCCCTGTAACCATTACAAGTACTGGAACTACAACTGGTTCTACGATTAGCTCTGGTTCCCAAAGTTCAGATGCCATTGCTACCAGCTCTGCAATCCCTGCAAATTTAATGGGTGACTTAAGTAAAATGTTGTCTCAAAGCGGCACATTAGGTAACACTAAAATCAGCTTTACGTCGAGCTCTTCTGGTGCACAAAGTTCGGATGGCTCTGCCGCAGTAATGCCTGCCAATCTCATTGGAGATCTTAGTCAAATGTTGGGTCAAAATACAGGAGGTTCCACAAAATGGAGTTTTAGTATGAATAGCAGTCCTACGACCATGACAACTGGCGGCACTTCGACTATTACCACAACTAGTAGTTCCTCGGGTACTCAGGATGCTACTTCCGGGTCTGCAATACCCGCCAATCTTATGGGTGACCTGAGCAATATGCTAAGCCAAAGCGGAGCGGGTGGAAACACCAAATGGAGCATTAATGTCAATACTGCTGGTACCCCCACAACTTCCACCTCAGGTCAGATTACCACTTCAGGAATACAGACCCAACCTGCCACCCAGTTAGGAGGTGGATCTGCACAGCTAATTGTCGGTGATAGACCCATAAGCACAAGTTCCACAACCATCACCTCTACTAGCTCAGGAATCGCACCCATTGGTACCCCCACAACCTCAACCTCGGGTCAGATTACCGCTACAGGAATACAGACCCAACCTGCAACACCAATTGGAGTTGGATCCGCACAGTTAAACGTCGGTGGTATACCCATTACCACCTCTACTACCTCAGGAACCACACCCATCGGCGGTAATACAGGTATCGCAGATATCAAGGTGGGCGGAACTCCCAGTAAATGGAAAGTCGTGGTGAACAATGGACCTGCCAGTGTTTCCAAAGTGAAGAACAACAACGATATGTTCGGAAATTTGTTTGGACAATTGGGTCTACAAAATTTACCCTCGACTGGTGGGAAATGGGTGGTCAGCACGAATCAGGTTACTAACCCACAGGTAACGACCAGTACCACCACCACAACAACTGGCGGTTCCATGCAAAATGATTTGGCAAATCTCTTTGGACAAATGGGCAATACCGGAGGTACTAGCGGAAAATTGACTGTCAGTGTTAATCAGCAACCGAGCATCAATTCAGGATCGATTACCACCACTACCACAACAACGGACGGATCATCGACGAATGTCCCCATCACTGGAGGCACTAGCGGAAAATTAACGGTCAAAATTAATCAGCAACCCGTCAGCAATACAGGTTCGATTACCACCACTACCACAACTTCAGGCGCATCCTCGACCAATGTCCCTAGCACTCAAACGGGCAGCTTAATTGTGGGATCGACTGGAACAAGTGAAACGTCCCCAACCGGTTCAAAAGGTAAATTGAGTATAACCGTTAATACCGGACCAGCTAGTGGTATACAGGGAGCCATAATGGGCCAGCAACAGGTGACAGGTCCAAGTACTTCAACAGTGATTGGAGGAAGTTCAAGTGGCCAAATTAACATTGATGGTAGTCAGCCAACAGGATCAATTGTGAGCGGAGGCCAATTGACCATTGATGGAAGTCACATAACTGGACCCATGGTAAGCGGAGGATCCTCTACAGGACAATTGACGATTGACACCACCCACACAACTAGCCCTATTACAAGCGGAGGCTCCACTACTGGCCACATGACCATTGATATGAATCAGGGAACCACTGGTCCCCTCACAACCCAAACGACAGGAGGTACTACCGGCCAATGGACCATAAATATGAACCAGGGAACCACAGGCCAAACAACTGGAGATACAAGTGGTCATTTGACCATTGGAACCACTGGACCAACAACCGATGTTACTGGAGGTGCCTCGGGTCAACTGACCATCGGAACTACCGGTACTACGACCACACAAACAACTGATGGAACAACAGGCCATTTGGCAATTAATGTGGATAAAGAAACCGCTCCCCACGGAGGTAACATCAATGTAGATGTAACTCATGGTGGATCTCCGGTGGGTCAGGACCTCTCTGGGTCTATAAATATAGATACGAACCAAGGTTTGCAGGTACCAACAACATCTGATCAAACGACGACCACAATTGATTTTGGTAAAAGTTTAGAGTCGGAAAGCCCTACCACCGGTTCCATTAGCCATGAGGTTCCAACAACAACTGCAACCGATCATGGTAGTATGGGATTTGACTTTGAAACCAATAATGATTGGCATGATATTGATTTTGGCGGTGATACCGAAGATGTCGATCCAATAATTATTGATTGGACTACTGGTACGGTAGTACAGGAACCCATGATACCACAACAACCTCAAGTTCAAGATCCAGTGCCACAAGAACCGCAGATACCACAATCCAGCATCAATGAGCCAATGACTTTGGAATATCATATTACCGAAACTCAGCAACCAATGCCCACTGGTGTTGCAGAACCTCAGCAACCAATGCCCACTGGTGTTGCAGAACCTCAGCAACCAATGCCCACTGGTGTTGCAGAACCTCAGCAACCTGAGACTCAAGAACCTGCTCAACCCCAGTATCCTCAGATGCAAGAACCCCAGTATCCGCAATATCCTCAGTACCCTCAGATACAGGAGCCTTCTCAACCTCAATATCCCCAGGTTCAAGAACCCCAGTATCCTCAATACCCTCAGGGTCAGGAGACTCAGTACCCTCAGACACAAGAGCTTGTTCAACCTCAGTATCCTCATGTTCAGGAACCTCAATACCCTCAGACTCAAGAACCAGCTCAGCCCCAATATCCTCAGGTTCCAGAACCTCTGTATCCACAATACCCTCAGGTTCAGGAGCCTCAGTTCCCTCAGATCCAAGAACCAGCTCAACCCCAGTATCCGCAAACTCAAGAACCACATTATCCTCAATATCCCGAAGTTCAGGAGCCTCAGTATCCTCAGACTCAAGAACCTGCTGAGCCGCAGTATCCTCAGGTTCAAGAACCCCAGTATCCTCAGGTTCATAAGCCTCAGACACAAGAGCCTGCTCAACCTCAGTATCCTGAGACACAATATCCTCAAGCCCAAGAACCAGCTCAACCCCAAGTACAAGAACCTGCTCAACCTCAGTATCCTCAGATTCAAGAGCCTTATGTCCCACAATCACAATATCCTCAAGAACCTTCGTATCCTCAGATTCAAGAGCCTGTTCAACCTCAGTATCCTCAAACTCAAGAGCCTGCCCAACCTCAGTATCCACAGGTTGAAGAAACTCAGTATCCTCAGACTCAAGAACCTGCTCAGCCTCAATATCCTGAGACACAACAACCACAGTATCCTCAGATTCAAGAGCTAGAACAACCTCAATATCCCCAGGTTGAAGAACCCCAGTATCCTCAATATATTCAAATTCAGGAACCACATTATCCTCAGACACAAGAACCTGCCCAACCTCCAATGCCAGAACCTGTTGCAGAGGAGCCAGTTGTAATTGTTACACAGATTTTGGAACCTGTCCAACCTGTCCCAGAACCCTATCCAGAATATCCAAGCATCTTTGAACCTCAAGAACCTGTCATCAATGAACCCTTGGTACAAGAACCCATTTTTGTTGTTGAACCACAACAACCACTGATAATTGAGACTAGACCACGAGAACCCTTGGCCGAGGAGCCTTCAGGCATTAATCCCGAAGTTGTGTATATTCCGCAAGAACCTATTGTTCCTGAACAGGTTGAGTTGCAACCTTCAATAAATCCATGGGAGCAGGTTGTAATTACCCAACCCATCGTGGAAGAACCAGCACCATTACAACCAAATCCCGAAGAACCCGCTCCTGTAGAACAACCCACTGCCGAGGAACCTGTTGCTCAAGAACCCAGCCCCCAGACACCTGAAGAGTCGATGGCAATTATACCATTTGTACCTCTACCACAACCTATGGAGCTAATACCCTACGAACCCAAACCGGAAGAGCAAATGCCCGTAGAAACATTTGTGCCTCAGTCTGAAGAACCCATTCCAGAGCCCATGGAGGAATTACCCTATGAACAACCCATGATAAGTGAACCTCAACCCCAACCCATCATTGAAGAACCCATGGACGAAATTCCTTATCCCATGCCCTTGGTGGATCCAATGTACCCCAACTATCCGGAACCCATTATGCCACATGCCTTGGAAATGGACTATCCCGACTATCCTGAATATGAGTTATATTATCATCGATTGATGCGTGATATCTCAAGGTTGCGTAGACTGCGTCATCGCCTGCTGATCGATTTACATACCCTTCACGATATGGGTGATGATATGGATGATGAACCTCTGACCGATCCTTCGTATCGTATCAATTATTATCGTTATCTACATGGTCTGGCACCACGTCAACCATTTATGCCGGAACTACCCATGGCAGGTTATGCTCACTATCAACGGTATCCCTTCTCAAGACAAGTTATGTATGGTGGTCTACCAAATCCTGGACGTATTTTACGTTATCGTCCTGGTTATCCCAGTTCGAGAATACCAAATGGATTCCCATCACGCAATAGGTTGCCATATGATCCAATGTCGAGATTACCACATGGATTACCACCACGCAATAGTTTGCCATACGATATGCCATTTATGCGTTTTCCTCAAAGGATGCCATCCGGTTTTGGTTATCCCTTAAATCGTCCATATCCCGGAGCTATTGTGAATTGGAGACTACCACAAATATCTCCACCAAATACCAGATTCCCACAACAAATTCAAATTTCTCCTCCAAGGCCAGAATTCCCTGAGGGTGTTCAAATTTCTCCCCCAAGACCAGAATTCCCTGAGGGTGTTCAGATTTCCCCACCTAGGCCTGAATTCCCCGAAGGTGTTCAGATTTCTCCTCCAAGGCCAGAGTACCCCGATAATGTTCAAATTTCTCCTCCGCGTTCGGAATTCCCTGAAGGCGTTCAAATTTCACCTCCCCGTCCGGAATATCCCGAAGGTGTTCAAATTTCTCCCCCTCACCCAGGTTTCGACTCTTACGTTAATCCTCTAGTAAAACTGCCACAAGTTACTCCACCACGTTTGGAGTTTCCACAAGGCACCAACCCCTTGGAGAACGAAAATTCCCCCATCGGACTTCCACAAATCTTGCCTCCAAAACCCAGTACTGATGATTTATTATCCCAACCACAAATTTCTCCACCTCACCCCGATTTCGCTCCAAACCACTGGGTAAAATTGCCACAAATTTCACCACCCAAACCAAGTACCGATGATTTAGCAACTCAACCACAAATTTCTCCACCTCATCCTGACTTTGTCCAAACACGCCCTAGTGGCCAACCATTGGGTTCTTGGGAACAAGACGCACTTTTAAATTTGCCACAAATTTCACCCCCCAAACCAAGTACCGATGATTTAGTATCCCAACCTCAAATCTCGCCACCTCATCCTGACTATGTCCAAAATGAAAATCCTTTGCCACAAGTCTCCCCTCCCAATCCCAATAATCTACCGATTCAATCTCTGGCTCTAACTCTACCCCAGTCTACACTGACTCTTCTGCCGAATTACCCCTGGCTAGGAGGAATAATGCCCAGTGGCCCATCAGCAGGTTCCTGGAATCAACCAACTCTTTTAAAATTACCCCAAATTTCTCCACCAAAATTGGAAATTTCTTCATCGGACATCGTGGCAACCCCTGTCATTGCCACTCTAGATCTACCTTTCCCAGACGCCTCTAATTTCGATCGTAAACTTATTAGTCCACCCAAACCAGCTACTGAACCGGAAAACTTGACCGTACCAATGTTGCAGATTTCCCAACCAAAGGATCTGCCACAAATCTCCGCAGTAAATCCACTACTACGTCCTATGACTCGTCCAATGTTTAGGCCCGTTCCGGTAAATGGCAACATGGCTGTCGAACTTGTATATGGAGAACCAAATGCAGTGGCCGGTAATACCTATGACGGTGCCTCAACCTTCGATATCAAAGTATAGATTAATCGCGAATCGAAACGACTATAATATGTAATAACTTTTTTGTAATACGACCTAATATCCGAAACTAATACCAATTATTGAAAATAATGATTCGAAAAATATTAAATAAAGAAAATAAAATAATTTTGATTTTAAAATGTATTTTTAGGGGACATTTTCTAATGGGATTCTATAGAAGTTCGTTTATAAAATATTCTGACAAGAAGATCATCAGAAGACCCTTTGAATATCATATATAAAGAACTATATTCTATGTCTTCTATGTCAGGTCTCTAATTTGATTGAAATGGGATTAAACCTCAAATCTCCTCACCTCATCCTGACTATGTCCAAAATGAAATTCCTTTGCCACAAGTCTCCCCTACTAATCCCAATAACCTACCAATTCAATTCCTGGCTCTAAATCTCCTCCCAATCCACACGGACTCTTCTGTCGAATGTACCAGCAGATTTTCCCTGGCTAGGAGGAAAAATCCCCGGTGACCCATCACTAGGTTCTGGGAATCAGCCAATACTTTTACAATTTATCCACGAAAAAAGAGTTCTTGTATCCGAAGAACGGAAATACTTATAAATTTCAACCCAGTATCTCCAATATCCTTAGGTTCAGGAGCCTGAGACTCAAGGGTGTGTTGAACCTTAGGTTTAAGAACATCAGTATCTTCAATATCCCTAGGTACAGGTTTAAGAACCCCAGTGTCCTCAATATTGCGAGGTTCAAAAGCCTTAGTATTCTCAGACTCAAGAGTCTGTTCACCCCCAGTATCCGCAGGTTCAAAAAACCTAGTATCCTCAATATCTCGAGGTTCAGGAGCGTAAGTGTCCTTAAACTGAAGTATCCTCTAGTACAAGAACCTCAGTATCTTATCATCTTCAAATACTGATTATCTTCAGGAACCTCAGACTCAAGGTTCTGTTGAAAATCAGTATCCTCAGGTTCAAAAACCTCAGTATCTTCTATATCCCTAGGTACAGGTTTAAGAAATCCAGAGTCATCAAGATCCCGAGTTTCAGAAGCCTCAGTATTCTGAGACTCAAGGGCATGTTCATCCCCAATATTCTCAGGTTCAAGAACCATAGTATCCCCCATATCTCGAGGTTCAAACTCTTCCCTTCAAACTCAAGTATCCTCAGGTTCAACAACATCAGTATCTGATGAACTTCAACCCAGTGTATCTAATATCATTAGGTTCAGGAGCCTTAGTATCATCAGACCCAAGGGTCTGTTGAACCTCAGTATTCTCAGGTTCAAGAACCTCAGTATCTTCAATATACCTAGGTACAGGTTTAAGAAACCCAGTGTCCTCAATATCCCCAGTATCCTCAGGTTCAAGAACCCTAGTATTCTCAATATCTCAAGGTTCAGGAACGTGAGTGTCCTCAAACTCAGGAGCCTGTTCAACCCTAGTATCCTCAATATCAGGAGTTTGTTTAACCCCAGTATCTTCCCCAGTATCCTCAGGTTCAAGAACCCTAGTATTCTCAATATATCAAGGTTCAGGAGCGTGAGTGTCCTCAAACTCAGAAGTTTGTTCAACCCTAATGTCCTCTATATGAGGAGTTTGTTTAACCCCAGTATCCTTAGGTTCAAGAACCCTAGTATTCTCAATATCTCAATGTTCAGGAGCGTGATTGTCTTCAAACTTAGGAGTCTATTCAACCCCAGTATCTTCAGGTTCAAGAACCCCGGTATTTTCAACATCCTCAGGTTTTGGAGCCTCTGTACTCTCCGAAACAATAGCCCCAACTCCAGTACTCTCAATATCCCAAGGTTCAGGAGCCTCAGTATTCTCATACTTAAGAGCCTGCTCAACCCCAGCATTATCAGGTTTAAAAACCTCAATATCCTCACTATCCCGAGGGTCAAGGGCGTGAGTATCTTCAAACTCAGTAGTCTTTTCAATCCTCAGGTCAAGAACAACAATATCCCCAGATTAAGGAGCCCCAGTACTCTCAGACGCACTGCTCAACCCAAGTATCCTCTATATCAAGACGTCAATATCCCCCATGACTCAAGAGCCTGTTCAACTTTAGTATCTTGAGACGATATCCTCGAGTCCAAGAACCAACTCAATCTTAGATACAAAAATCTGCTTAACCTCAGTATCCTCATATTCAGGAGCCTTATTATCCGCAATCACAATATCATCAGGAGACTCAATATCATCAGGCACAATATCCTCAAGTCCAAGAACTTAAACAACCTTAGTATCCAAATTCATGATCCTGTTCAACCTTAGTATCCACAAACTCAAAACACAAGACATTATCTTTGATCGGGAATTACCTAAAAATATTTTGTTCAGCCTCTAAGAATCAGGTTTGCCAAATTGCAGCTACAACTTCAGTGGAAATTTTCTCAAAAACCTGCAGGACAGTGATTTCAAATAGAAACATTTTCACTTCAAAATGATGCTATATCGAAACTTGGAAATGTACAGATTTATTTCCGGAAAAATTAGTTTTACCCTCCATATATTCTTTAAGCCCTTCAATAGAAGACCTGAATATACTAAGATAATTGGTTATTATATGTAAATAGGAATATCGGTGCCTGAGTATCAACCCAAGGACATTTTCAGTGAAAGGTTAATACATTTATATATTATGGACCCATTATTATATATAAACGATCTAAAGAAGTTTTTCATTCATTGATCTGTTTTAGGATTTAATAGCTCGACACATTCTTGCTCTGATGCAAAATTAGAATTTATATATGACCTCTGTTGAAAATACTTTGAACAGAATTTTGTTTCTGATTATCATAGACTTCTGGTTCCAATTCATATGTTTATTGTCCAGTGGTCTACCTACTACTGAACTTTTACTAACCAGTACCAGTGGATCCCTTCAATGCCGAACGAGGATTTAGACAAGGTGACAGTTTGTCGTGTGATATTTTTAACATCCTGCTGGAGAAGGTCGTCCCGTATGACAAAGGTGAACTGAAATGACACTCTGTACACCAAACAACACATGTTACTCGCCTACGCCGATGACATCGATCGAGAATGCGAAATAGTCTGCCAAATTGGGTCTGGCAGTAAATGGCGAGAACACCAAACTGAGGGTATCAATGAGCAAGACGTCCAGTAGACTCGGACCAACTGTGGAACTTGAGAACTACTGCTTCGAGGTAGTTACAAATTTTATATACCTTGGTACCACCATAAATATAACTTATGACATCAGTTTTGAAATTCGGAGAAGGATAGTTTTGGCCAAGAGAGACTATTAAGGTCTATGTAAGCAGACCACCTCCCGCCAGACCAAACTCTCACTTTACAAGACGCTGATACTACCCGTTTTGTAATATGGACCTGAAGCATGGGTACTTGTGCAAGCAGATGAGGCAGCTCTTGGAGTGTTTGAGAGAAAGATCTATGGCCGATCTACATTGGCGCTGAATATAGTCGTCGAATGAACCATTGGACATCTCGGACATCGGTATCGAGATGCAGCCACGACGTTGGCCATGTTGTGTGGATGAATGAGAATACTCCAGATCAAAAGGCATATGAAATCGAACCTGCTGATGGTTCACGCAGAAGGGGAAGGCCACGAATTAGATGGAAAGATTAAGTGGAAAACAAGAACCCCAAACATGGTATTTTCTATTTGGAGGAGATACGCACAAGACCGACGCGCTTGGAAATCTTTCTTAAGCTTAGCTTATGGAACAAGCGTTCTGTAACAAGCCAGCTAAGTATGTAAGCAATTTCTTAAAATTAATCCTACGCTGATTCTACTGAGAATTTCTTACCACGCATGGGGAAAAACTCAGTTTTCGCAAGAACAAAAATATTAAATATACAGATAGGCGCATCCCGTCTGTATAAGAAATTAATGAGACATGGTGCTCCCGACTGTTCTTGATGAATGGTTGTAAGGCACTGATGTTATTTTAAAATATTTATCCTTAGGTACTACTTAAACTACTCTTGCTTAGCCTAATCTCAAACACAAAATACTTATCAATAAACTATTTGTTCTAATAATATAAATTGATCTGTGGAGAATTTCCCACCGTGTGCGCCATAAAATCTCAACATCGACAGCAACAGCCTTATCAGCGTTGCATGAGGGCCTTTAGAAATGAGGTCTTAAAACACTCCAACGATCAAATTTTCTCTAATACAAAATTCTGTTCAAAGCATTTTGAACATGCTGACGACTGGCAGGATAGGGTTAACAATTTAAATTTTTTGTTCAAAGGGTGCTGAACAAGCTCTATTCGTACATTTTCAAAATGTTGCTATAGACCCTTTCTATACCTCTTCCCTTGTATTAATTTTGAGATATCTATAAATTTCCTTTTACTGGATTGGTTATATTATGACATTATCGATTCTCAGTGGTAGGGTAGTTGGAGTATTGACACTTGAAACCCCCTGAGTTTGTATTATTTGACAACTACAGCACGTGTATAATTTTCTATTGTATTTTGTATAAATCGAATGACGTTATTCACCACGAACTTAAAATCTATTTACTTTTTTTCTTTTATGATTATTTGAAAATCCGCACAGCTGTTCAAACACTGAAAGCCTTGAATTAATTAAAAGAAATTATTTGTTTTCGTTCAGCCTTTTCTTTTTCGACAATGTATGCCGAAATTTGGTTATTTATTAATTCTTTGAATTGTCCCAAATAAATATATGTATATTTAAATATATAATTGTATTTCATATTCATATATCAGAAACAATTAATAATGCATTTAATAAATTGATTTCTAAGCTGAATTGAAAATTTAAACAAAGAAAAGAAAAAAATAATAATAGGAAAGGAAGTGTTTATTTAAAAAGGCAGTGCAGGACAGTGATTTCAAATGGAAACATTTTCACTTTAAAATTCAGACATAAGCTTCTAGGGTGCTCGAATATTATTATTTAGAAATTCCCCTGGAGGCTTGAAGATTAAAAAAACCTCTTTTAGATGTATTTTGGGGGTTTTTTAAATTTAATATTTAAAAATCAAGCTTGGAAGTCTTCGAGAGTTTAAGAATTTAAAAAAATCGCACCCCAAGAACTACATTCACATGGTATTGGCCCATTGCCTGGGTCACTGCTTCCGTGTGAACACTGATAATTCCTGCTCGATAAGCCTGTTGATCTAGTGGTTCTCTCTTGTACTGTTAGACCTCTCTCTCTAAATCATGTAGGTCTCTCCTTACGTGCCTGGGTGGGGAAATCCTATCCATAAGCATCGACAACATCCTGTTGTGACGATGTACGGGTAAGACCATTGCCTCCTCATGTAAATGGTCCACTGGCGTCATAACAAGGCACACTGTCGCACTCTGGCACCGACCGACCTATTGCTTTTAGGAGGTCAGCAAGGTCTCCTTATCATCACCCCATGATTCCCGGCAAGCGACTTGAGGACCTTGTTCTTGCTTCTCATCTTATCGCAAATAGCGGTGGCTTGCGCGGAAGACTTAAACCAAGGGCTGCCACCTCAACTACTACATGTTCGAGCAACATTGGAGTGTGGAGTTAGATGGTGGTGGCCGGATTTCCCTTAAACTGTATTTGGCATTTATATCAAAATAATTTGGAAAATGCATATGCGAATTGTGTAATACAATGAAATCCAAAACTAACCACGCAATCGAGTGAGTGGAGAGACGGCGGTTATTGACAAAATTAAACAGTAGTCAAACGGTTGCAAAACTATCAACCACCATGTAATGGGAGAGGCAGAGGACGATACTAAAACAAAACGCTGCAAAATTAAAGGGAGAGAGAGAGAAAGGGAAACATGAGAAAAAAATAGTGTCTTCCTCATGATAATAAGAATTTTAATTCTAAGCGAGCAATATTTTTTTTCCAGATTTGAGATGTACCTCGCTTAGAATAAAAGGAAATTATGAAAATATTTCTTAGCAAATTGATTCTGATCTCGAAAATTAATATTTGAAAAGAGCACACTTACAGCTTTGATGAACCTTGAAAAAATATTCTTTGAAATTTTTAATATTTTTTAACCCCTGTGCTGTACTGATCTATTGTTCTACATGCATTTTTCCATGTCGAACAAATAGAAAAATGGCTTAAATATAAGACCTATACACCACATACCCTTAGTACAGTTTTGGTCTTTAGGGTCCAAAACACAGTAGCGTATACCCACCCTCACCCACATTAAGCAAAACAAAAATCGTAATGAAATTTAAGGCTACCCTGGCCCTAGTATTGGGTGTAATTGGTGTAATACCAATTACCCTGGCATACGTCGTACCCTATACCTGGCAAGGTGAGTTCCATAACATTTTACAAAACACTTTTCGATATTTTACAACATCGCGTTCGCTTTGCAGAGGCCTATGATAGCAGTAACAGATATCAATATGTCTTTTATCCAGAGGGTACATCATCTGGATATTCAGGACAACCAATGACAACACCGGCTAGAGGTTACAGTGGCACGTATAATCCTGCTTATACCAATGCTGCTGGTGTTTATTATACAGCTGGTCCTGCAAGTAGCACTTATCCTATGAGTTCATCGAATTCCGCTAGGATGGCGAGTGGTGTAGCAGTTCCAGCAAGTAGTTCATATACTGGAAGCTCATCAAGCTCAGCCATGAATGCAAATAGAGCAATTGCGCGGGCAAGCCAATCATATAGCATGAGTTCTTCGGGAACCGCTAGGACTGCTAATGGCGCAGCTAACCCTGTAAGCAATACATACCCCATGAGTACCTCAGGCCCAGCTAGAACTGCTAATGGAGCAGCTGTCTCTGCTAGTGGTTCGTACGCCATGAGTTCACAAGGTTCCACAAGAAATTCAAATGCAGCAACAGGTCCTTCAACGGGTTCAAATACATCAGCACGTCCAACTTCAACGAGCCCATCAAGTTCCACTAGGCAATATACAACGACGTCAATTGCAACTCCTCAAAACTATCCCACCAGGAATACTAATGGAGCACCAAGTCCGACAAATACTGCATATCCCACGACTTCCTCGAGTACAACTGGATCAGTAGTTTTTGCTTCCACAATGAACTCACCAAGTTCGACTAGGCAGTATACAACAACATCGAGTTCTATGCCCCAAACCAATCCCACAAAGAATGCAGGTGCTTCAAGCACGGTTTCCAATAAAGCTAATGCAGCTCCCGTGAGTAGTACATACCCCATGAGTTCATCAAACACTGTCAGATATGCCAACGGAGCAGTAGGTCCTTCAAGTACAACATATCCTATGACTACCTCGAGTGCAAATCGAGCAGTAATTCCTTCCGCTGGTACTTATCCCATGAGTTCATCGGGGAATCCCACAAATGTAAATACAGCCACCGGTCCTGGAAGCAGTACATACCCCATAAGTAACTTAAGAAATCCAAATGGAGCAGCTGCCCCTGTAAGTGGTGCTTCACCAATGACCTCTTTGCCTAACAACCGACATAATACATATACGTCGGGCGCCACTCCCCAAAGCAATCCCAACTCACCCAAAAATCTTCCCTCCACGCAAGCAACCAGTCCCACCACCTATTGGTATCCCAACCAAAGACCCCTATCATCAAATTATGGCCATAATGTTGGGAATACCGTTGTCGGAGGTGCTGTCACTGCTGCCAGTGGAGTTGTTAGCGGATTTGACACAGCCACTACCAGTATTGCCAATGGTGCAGCTGGCGTTGCCAATAATGTTGCCAATGCTGCTGCTGGCCTCCTGAGCGGCGATGCAGAACAAATTGCCAACGCTGCTGGCGGTGTTATAAATGATGTGGCAACTACGGCTGTGAATGTTGCCAATAGTATTGGTACTGCAGGCGTGGGAATTGTAAAAGGCACTGTGGATGCAGCCAATGCCATATTGAATGGATTTTTCGGTAGTGGAGGAAATACAGGAGTGTCTCTGGGAGCAAGCGCGGGTGGATCTGGAGGTTTGAACCTTGGAGCCAATGCTGGCCTCGGAGGAGGAGTAGGAGGAAAAGCAAACGGTGGACTGTCTCTCGGGGCAGGAGTTGGAGGACAAGCCGCTGGTTCCGGAGGTTTAGGTCTAAATGGAAATATCGGTGCCGGTGGTAATATTGGCGGAACCGGAGGCTTAAGCCTCGGTGCAAATGCTGGCCTGGGTGGAGGAGTAGGAGGGAAAGCAAACGGTGGACTGTCTCTCGGAGCAGGAGTTGGAGGACAAGCCGCTGGTTCCGGAGGTTTAGGTCTAAATGGAAATCTTGGTGCCGGTGGTAATATTGGCGGATCCGGCGGTTTGAGCCTTGGTGCAAATGCCAATGCTGGCTTGGCAGGAGGAGTAGGAGGAAAAGCCAACGGAGGACTGTCTCTCGGGGCAGGAGTTGGAGAACAAGCCGGTGGTTCCGGAGGTTTAGGCCTAAATCTTGGTGCCGGTGGTAATATTGGCGGAACCGGAGGCTTGAGCCTCGGTGCAAATGCCAATGCTGGCCTAGGAGGAAAAGCAAACGGTGGACTGTCCCTCGGAGCAGGAGTTGGAGGACAAGCTGGTGGTTCCGGAGGTTTAGGTCTAAATGGAAATCTTGGTGCCGGTGGTAATATTGGCGGATCCGGCGGTTTGAGCCTTGGTGCAAATGCCAATGCTGGCTTGGGAGGAGGAGTAGGAGGAAAAGCCAACGGAGGACTGTCTCTCGGGGCAGGAGTTGGAGGACAAGCCGGTGCATCTGCAGGTTTGGGTCTAAATGGAAATCTTGGTGTCGGTGGTAAACTTGGCGGATCCGGCGGTTTGAGCCTTGGTGCAAATGCTGGCTTGGGAGGAGGAGTAGGAGGAAAGACAAACGGTGGACTGTCTCTCGGAGCAGGAGTTGGAGGACAAGCCGGTGGTTCCGGAGGTTTAGGCCTAAATCTTGGTGCCGGTGGTAATATTGGCGGTTCCGGAGGCTTGAGCCTCGGTGCAAATGCTGGCCTGGGTGGAGGAGTAGGAGGAAAGGCAAACGGTGGACTGTCTCTCGGAGCAGGAGTTGGAGGACAAGCCGGAAATCTTGGTGCCGGTGGTAATATTGGCGGATCCGGCGGTTTGAGCCTTGGTGCAAATGCCAATGCTGGCCTAGGAGGAAAAGCAAACGGTGGACTGTCTCTCGGAGCAGGAGTTGGAGGACAAGCTGGTGGTTCCGGAGGTTTAGGTCTAAATGCAAATCTCGGTGCCGGTGGTAATATTGGCGGATCCGGCGGTATGAGCCTTGGTGCAAATGCCAATGCTGGCCTAGGAGGAAAAGCAAACGGAGGACTGTCTCTCGGGGCAGGAGTTGGAGGACAAGCCGGTGGTTCCGGAGGTTTAGGTCTAAATGGAAATCTTGGTGCCGGTGGTAATATTGGCGGTTCCGGAGGCTTGAGCCTCGGTGCAAATGCTGGCCTGGGTGGAGGAGTAGGAGGAAAGGCAAACGGTGGACTGTCTCTCGGAGCAGGAGTTGGAGGACAAGCCGCTGGTGCCGGAGGTTTAGGTCTAAATGGAAATCTTGGTGCCGGTAAATGGAAATGCTTGGAGCCGCAAATGGTGGACTGTCTCTCGGAGCAGGAGTTGGAGGACAAGCTGGAGGTTCCGGAGGTGTGGGTCTAAATGGAAATCTTGGTGTCGGTGGTAGTCTTAGCGGATCCGGCGGTTTGAGCCTTGGTGCAAATGCCAATGCTGGCTTGGGAGGAGGAGTAGGAGGAAAAGCCAACGGAGGACTGTCTCTCGGAGCAGGAGTTGGAGGACAAGCCGCCGGTGCCGGAGGTTTAGGTCTAAATGGAAATCTTGGTGCCGGTGGTAATATTGGCGGTTCCGGAGGATTGAGCCTCGGTGCAAATGCTGGCCTGGGTGGAGGAGTAGGAGGAAAGGCAAACGGTGGACTGTCTCTCGGAGCAGGAGTTGGAGGACAAGCCGCTGGTGCCGGAGGTTTAGGTCTAAATGGAAATCTTGGTGCCGGTGGTAATATTGGCGGATCCGGCAGTTTGAGCCTTGGTGCAAATGCCAATGCTGGCCTAGGAGGAAAAGCAAACGGTGGACTGTCTCTCGGAGCAGGAGTTGGAGGACAAGCCGGTGGTTCCGGAGGTTTAGGTCTAAATGCAAATCTCGGTGCCGGTGGTAATATTGGCGGATCCGGCGGTATGAGCCTTGGTGCAAATGCCAATGCTGGCCTAGGAGGAAAAGCAAACGGTGGACTGTCTCTCGGGGCAGGAGTTGGAGGACAAGCCGGTGGTTCCGGAGGTTTAGGCCTAAATCTTGGTGCCGGTGGTAATATTGGCGGAACCGGAGGCTTGAGCCTCGGTGCAAATGCTGGCCTGGGTGGAGGAGTAGGAGGAAAGGCAAACGGAGGACTGTCTCTCGGAGCAGGAGTTGGAGGACAAGCCGCTGGTGCCGGAGGTTTAGGTCTAAATGGAAATCTTGGTGCCGGTGGTAATATTGGCGGATCCGGCGGTTTGAGCCTTGGTGCAAATGCCAATGCTGGCTTGGGAGGAGGAGTAGGAGGAAAAGCCAACGGAGGACTGTCTCTCGGGGCAGGAGTTGGAGGACAAGCCGGTGGTTCCGGAGGTTTAGGTCTAAATGGAAATCTTGGTGCCGGTGGTAATATTGGCGGTTCCGGAGGCTTGAGCCTCGGTGCAAATGCTGGCCTGGGTGGAGGAGTAGGAGGAAAGGCAAACGGTGGACTGTCTCTCGGAGCAGGAGTTGGAGGACAAGCCGCTGGTGCCGGAGGTTTAGGTCTAAATGGAAATCTTGGTGCCGGTGGTAATATTGGCGGATCCGGCGGTTTGAGCCTTGGTGCAAATGCCAATGCTGGCCTAGGAGGAAAAGCAAACGGTGGACTGTCTCTCGGAGCAGGAGTTGGAGGACAAGCCGGTGGTTCCGGAGGTTTAGGTCTAAATGCAAATCTCGGTGCCGGTGGTAATATTGGCGGATCCGGCGCGTTGAGCCTTGGTGCAAATGCCAATGCTGGCTTGGGAGGAGGAAAGAAAAGCCAACGGAGGACTGTCTCTCGGGGCAGGAGTTGGAGGACAAGCCGGTGGTTCCGGAGGTTTAGGCCTAAATCTTGGTGCCGGTGGTAATATTGGCGGTTCCGGAGGCTTGAGCCTCGGTGCAAATGCTGGCCTGGGTGGAGGAGTAGGAGGAAAGGCAAACGGTGGACTGTCTCTCGGAGCAGGAGTTGGAGGACAAGCCGCTGGTGCCGGAGGTTTAAGTCTAAATGGAAATCTTGGTGCCGTTGGTAATATTGGCGGATCCGGCGGTTTGAGCCTAGGTGCAAATGCCAATGCTGGCCTAGGAGGAAAAGCAAACGGTGGACTGTCTCTCGGAGCAGGAGTTGGAGGACAAGCCGCTGGTGCCGGAGGTTTAGGTCTAAATGGAAATCTTGGTGCCGGTGGTAATATTGGCGGTTCCGGCGGTTTGAGCCTTGGTGCAAATGCCAATGCTGGCTTGGGAGGAGGAGTAGGAGGAAAAGCCAACGGAGGACTGTCTCTCGGGGCAGGAGTTGGAGGACAAGCCGGTGGTTCCGGAGGTTTAGGCCTAAATCTTGGTGCCGGTGGTAATATTGGCGGTTCCGGAGGCTTGAGCCTCGGTGCAAATGCTGGCCTGGGTGGAGGAGTAGGAGGAAAGGCAAACGGTGGACTGTCTCTCGGAGCAGGAGTTGGAGGACAAGCCGCTGGTGCCGGAGGTTTAGGTCTAAATGGAAATCTTGGTGCCGGTGGTAATATTGGCGGATCCGGCGGTTTGAGCCTAGGTGCAAATGCCAATGCTGGCCTAGGAGGAAAAGCAAACGGTGGACTGTCTCTCGGAGCAGGAGTTGGAGGACAAGCCAGTAGTTCCGGAGGTTTAGGTCTAAATGCCAATCTCGGTGCCGGTGGTAATATTGGCGGATCCGGCGCGTTGAGCCTTGGTGCAAATGCCAATGCTGGCCTAGGAGGAAAAGCAAACGGAGGACTGTCTCTCGGGGCAGGAGTTGGAGGACAAGCCGGTGGTTCCGGAGGTTTGGGTCTAAATGGAAATCTTGGTGTCGGTGGTAATCTTGGCGGATCCGGCGGTTTGAGCCTTGGTGCAAATGCTGGCTTGGGAGGAGGAATAGGAGGAAAGGCAAACGGAGGACTGTCTCTCGGGGCAGGAGTTGGAGGACAAGCTGGTGGTTCCGGAGGTTTAGGCCTAAATCTTGGTGCCGGTGGAAACCTTGGCGGTTCCGGAGGTTTGAGCCTCAACGGCAATGCGAATGCTGGTCTCAACCTCGGCGGAGGAATCGATGGAAACTTAGGCATAAATGCAAACTCTAACACAGGCTTGGGAGCTAACGGTTCAGGTGGCCTCAATGTGAATGTTAACACCGGAGGCAATGGCGGTGGTCTCTTAGGTGGACTACTCAATGTTTTTGACAATGTTGTCAACACTGCAGGTAATATAGCCGAAAATGTTGTCTCTGCAACTGGTGATATAGTTGGCGGTGTTGCCAACGTGGCTGGAAATGTTGTCAACACTGTTGCTCAAACAACTGGCAATGCCGTTGGAAGTGTTTTGAGCGGCCAAAGTGGTGTAACTGTTGGCAGTACTGGTCAGACAAGTGGTAATGCTTTTGGAAATTCTTGGAGTAACAGAAATCCCAGTGGTAATCGTGGCCTTCTAGGTGGTCTATTGGGTTAAGCGGGAATAATGAATATAATTTGCGACTTTTTCGAAATTTTTTAATTTATAATGAGTTTATTGAACGTTATATAATTTGATATAGACATGGAATCATAATTTTTCACGAATAAACGAAATATTATATGTAATTATTTATATATGTGTTTTACATTGAGGCAGTAGCATCGCTTAGCTTGTTTTGAGAATAATATTAGTAATTAAAGTGTGTCCAAGTAGCTTGTGGTATTTGATCACACGTCTTTCATTTATTTTAGATGTGATTCAAAACCCTTGTTAATATATCATAATTAATAATATGAAAATAGAGAATAAAAAATATATGCTGTAATAAGGCGTATCAGAAGCAAGGATGACGATCCTTGCTTTGCTCCCACTTTAGTGCGAATAGATTGGCATATGTTTCCATTGTGCAGAACTGTATTCTCGTACATCGCTGTTACTATTCGGATTATTTTTTGGGGCACTTCCCTTTTGTTCAACGCTTCCCATATGGCAATTCGTCTGATGGTATTCAAAGCTAGATCCAGTGTGGATCGTCATTCTATAGATTATTCTATTATGACTCGTAGTGTGTTGGTCTGGTCCACACAGCTTCTATTTGGTCAGAAGCCAGTTTCTTCATCTCTCAGAATGTTTTCTATTTGCCGTTGAATTCTTTTCCCTATTGTGGTGGCTACAATTTTTCCAGATGGTGTTAAGTTGTGGTATTTCAGTTATTACAATATTTTAAGTCGATATTTTTTGACCTCATCGTTATTGTTTTTAACTGCTAATCCATATTTTTTCATTGTTGAACGATCCTTGGTGCTGTTACTTCCTGTTTTAGCGTTAAAGTCACCCATATAAAATTAATCGTTAACAGTTTATTTAGGATCCTCCGTGGGCTACGTTGACGTGTCTTGCATTACTTTTGAATCGTATCAGTAGCACACGATCAGATATTGATTTTCATGTCTCCAACGAATTCTTAGTCTTCTTCAGCATTGTGATCTCAACTCCGAGTTCACCGACATTTTCTTTGCCATTTTTTATTAGAAGTTCATAGCTTCAATTCCATCTCATTTCGTCTTAAGCTAATATTTCCATCTTCTATGATGGTGTTCAGGCTGTGTAAGGCACAATTCTTCACGAAGTGTTCGTACTTTACATTACGCAATGTGTGTCCAATTATTTTTTGCCAAAGGTCATTGCCAAAATATCCTGTTGTGGTTCACTTTGCCTTGTCCTCGATTCGTACATGATATTTTATTGCAGCTAAGTAGATGGTTGGTCTAATGTAGCTTGTCCTACGTCAAGAGGCTGCCATCTATATCGTGGCCTAGGAACAATGCCTCCTTGAATTTGTTCAAAGTGGTTGAGGTCTTAGCTTATTATCTGTTCAGTGTTACCATTCCTATTTGTGCAATCATCGCGTATTTTTGCGAAGACGAGCATATATAGGGGAAGTGGTGGCAGCACTCGAGGAATTTTTGGTAACTTGGGTTGTGGTGATGTCTCTGGAAATATCGGAGTAAATTTTGGTGGATCGACAGGCATAAACTGGGGATATAGCAGCGGTGGTGGCGGTCTAAAAGCCACTAGCTAGGAGCACAGGTGGCGTCTCGGGAAATTTTGGTGGTTCAACTGGCTAAAACTGATGATCAAGCGGCGGTAGTGATGATCTAAAAGGCAGCATTGGTGGTGGTATCTCTCGAGGAAATATTGGCGATGGTTCAACCAGCATTTCTTAGGAAACAGCCGACAGTACGTGTGGATATCTGGTTAGTACCATTACCAGGTAGATAGGTGGCATTAACGGCGGAACAATTACCGGTGGAAGTTCGAATGAAAATCAAGGGGGTAACTTGGGTAGTAGTAGTGTCTCTGGAAATTTCAGAGTAAATCTTAGTGCATCGATTGGCATAAATTAGGGGATCTAGCGGCAGCATTGGTGATTTAACAGGAAGCATTGATGGTGTTATTTTTGTAGGAAATCTTGGTGGTGGTTCCACTTGCATTTCTTTAGAACTGATCACAGTACAGGTGACGTCTCGGGAAATGTTGGTGATTCAACTGCCTAAAACTGAGGATCAAGCGGCGATAGTGCTGGTCTAACAGGCAGCATTGGTGGTGGTATCTCTCGAGGAAATATTGGTGATGGTTCAACCAGTTTTTCTTTGGAAACAACCGGTAGTGCGTGTGGAAATCTGGTTAGTACCATTACCAGGTAGATAGGTGGCATTAACGTCGGAACAATTACCGGTGGAAGTTCGAATGAAAATTAAGGTGACGCCTTCAATTTGTTTATAGTGGTTGGGATCCTTGCTTATTATTTGTTCAGTGTTGCCATTCCTATTTGTGCAATCATCGTGTATTTTTGCGAAAACGAGCATATATTGGATAAGTGGTGGCAGCACTGGAGGAATTTTTGGTAACTTGGGTAGTGGTGGTGTCTCAGGAAATCTTGGAGTAAATCTTGGTGCATCGACTGGCATAAATTAGGAGATCTCGCTGCAGTGTTGACGATTTAACAGGCAGCATTGGTGGTGGTATTTCTAGAGGGAATCTCGATGGTAGTTCCACCAGCATTTCCTGAAAAACTAGTGGCAGTAAATCTTGGTGCATCGACTGGCATAAACTGAAGATCTTACAGCGTTGGTGGCGATCCTAAAGGGCAGCATTTGTGGTGGTATCTCTGGAGGAAATCTTGGTGGTGGTTTCACCAGCTTTTCCTTTGGAAATGGCAGGAGTGCAGGTGGCGTCTCGGAAAATCTTTTTTGTTAGACTGGCATAAACAGGGGATCTAGCGCCGGTGGTAACAGCATTTATGGTGGTACCTCTGGAGCAAATATTGGTGATGGTGCAGATGGAAATCTGGATAGCACCATTACTAGACAGATAAGTGGCATTACCGGCGGAACAATTACTGGTAGTGGTTCCACCTACTTAAACTGTCTAACAAGTAGCAGTAGTTACGGTCGAATAGGCAACATTGGTGGTGGTATCTCTGGAGGGAATCTTAGTGGTGGAAAATGGCGGCAGTGTATGTGGAAATCAGGTGGTGCCTTCAATTTGTTTATAGTGGTTGGGGTCCTTGCTTATTATTTGTTCAGTGTTGCCATTCGTGCAATTATCGAGTATTTTTGCGAAGACGAGCATATATTGGGGAAGTTGTGGCAGCACTGGAGGAATTTTTGTTAAATTGGGTAGTGGTGGTGTCTCTGGAAATATCGGAGTAAATCTTGGTGCATCATCAACTGGCATAAATTAAGGGAACTAGCAGCGGTGGTGGCGATCCAAAAGGCAGCATTGGTGGTTGTATTTCTGGTGGTGGTTCCACAAGCATTTCCAGAAGTACAGGTGGCGTTTCGGGGTATCTTGGAGGTTCGACTGCCTAAACTGAGGAATTTTAACCATGAGAAGTACAACGACCTTGCATTTTTGAGGTGAACGATTTTCTGAATATTTAATTAAAAATGCAATAGCAAATTATTTATCTAAATTAATTAAACAAATGTTTATTAAAATAAATGAATAAAAAAATATATATAAAAATAAGAAATTGCAATTCAATGGGAAATTAATTTTCTAATTGGTACAAATCAATGAATACCAAAGAAATTCTAGCTCAGATCATACCATCTTTCCTTTGAAGATCATATATATTTATTTGAAGTTCATGGTAAAGAATAATCCATTAACGTCATAATGCGGAACACAAAACGAGAACCAAATAAATAATCATGTTTAACAATGGGAATGTGAATACCCTACAGTAGAACATAAATGCCGATAGAACGGAGGTGTATCGAATACGCTTAAGAAACGGGACGTTATGACGGTTCCACACATTTTTTGTATTTGAACAAAAATCTAGAATATTTTCATAACCTCCAAATTAATTAAACATTGTTGTAATCCTTGAAAGCCCGATTTCCGTTACTTCCAACATACAACAAACATGCATAGAGTAATTGCGATGAGATTGCTTAGTGGGACGTGCGCCCAGGACATAGTCGTAGTATTAAGTTTTCTTGTTTAGTGTGTAAGTTGTAAATATTGCTCTCAATAAAGCCACCAGCCATGGCACAAGTTTGTCGTTTCATTTCATCCGCTACCAGGAGAAAAATATTAACCTGAGTAGTGGATCCACCAGCATTTCATAGGGATCTAATGGCGTTAGCACTCAGGTTGATGTCTCAAGAAATCTAGGAGTAAATCCTGATGGATCGACTGGTATAAACTGGGGGCATATACTAGCAGAGGTATTTGCTGATTAACAGACAGAGTAGGAGGTGTTATCTTTGGATGAAATCTTTGTGGTGCGTCCACCAGCATATCCTGGGAAACTGTCTGCCTTACAGGTCGCGTCAGCACGGAGGGTGGTGTCTCAGGAAATCTTGGAGTTAATCCGTAACGATCCGAAATTAGTTACAACAGCCAAATTTTAAAGATGAATGTTGCCATGACACAAGGAATGAGTTGGCTTCTGATGATGCTCCCGCTAAAAATACGCGTCTGGCTAAAGTAGGGTAACTCAGCGTAACTTCGACCCCCTTTTCATTTCCTTTGCTTGTTATATTTACTTCAAATATTTAAATTCAGAACATTATTCTCAAATAATACAAGCGTTGTGTAAATAATTTAACAACTGCGTATAAAAATATTCAATTCAAAACCCCATTTTGTTCTTCAAATAATATAACAATTATTTTCGGCGAAGTGGTTCAACGGAAATCTTTTGTCATCGAATAGAAAAACATTTGTTTTTCCATTGAAACGCTATAAATATGTAGAATATAGCGATGGCTGTTATCATAGGTTTGGTCGACAGCGTTGGGATAACGAATCTGCAAAGAACGAAGAACAACCGTTAAACAAAAAAATACAAAAATATGAAATATTCTCTAAGTGCCACCCTGGCCATTATGCTGGGCATAATGGGCCATACGCCCTGGTCACAGGCGGCAACAAGTTTGTCATTGAGTAAGTGTGAAGATCATATAAAATGGAGGTCTAAATTTATTTAACTGCTTCCGATTTCCCCTCTAGCTGGCATCAGTGATGTACCTCACACTGTTATTATTGAAGGTCAAGGCGGTAGTGGTAGTTTTGGAAATTCCGGTTCCACTACTCTCAACTGGGGTAGTGGAGGCTCGGCCAATGGCCAGCTGAATATGAATTTGGCTGGCGGTCTATTTGGCGGCAATAAAGAGAGTGGTTCGACCACATGGACATGGGGCAGTGGTGGCAACCAAGGCGGCACCAGCGGTTCCATTAATTTGGGTATTAATGGCAACAATGCTGGAAGTGGCTGGAATGGCCAATTTGGTAGTGGTGTTACCGGCAAGGAAGGTAGTGCCAACACTGGAGGTGGTTCGATATTGGGCGGAATTTTTGGTGGTAATACAGGCAGTGGATCGACCAGCATTAATTGGGGAAGTGGTGGCAGCTCTGGAGGAATTTTTGGTAACTTAGGTAGTGGCGGTGTCTCAGGAAATCTCGGAGTAAATCTTGGTGGATCGACTGGCATTAATTGGGGCTCCAGCGGCGGAAGTGGCAGCATTGGTGGTGGTATCTCTGGAGAAAATCTTGGTACTGGTTCCACCAGTATTACCTGGGGAACTGGCGGCAGTACAGGTGACGTCAGCACCGACGGTGGTGTCTCAGGAAATCTCGGAGTAAATCTTGGTGGTTCGACTGGCATAAATTGGGGATCTGGCGGCAGTAGTGGCGGTCTTACAGGCAGCATTGGTGGTGGTACCTCGGGAGGAAATCTTGGCATTTCTTGGGGAACTGACGGCAGTACAGCTGGAAATCTTGGTGGTACCATTACCGGACAAATAAATGGCGTTACAGGCGGCATAGTTACCGGAGGAAGTTCGAATGAAAATCAAGCTGGCGCCAGTGGCTCAATAACGATAGAAACTGGCAGCGGAAACCTGGAAACCGGAGTTGGAATTGATACAAACATAGCAACCGGAACCATGACAGGAGAAATTAGTGGTCATGACATAACAGGCTCCAGTGGAATTGCAATTACCGGTGAGACTCAAAATCAGCCTGCTGAGATCGGAACTGGTACCGTTGTCGTTGATGATGGTAGTCATACCACTGGAACTGGTTCCGCAAACATCAATTGGGAGAGCAGCAGCGGTATTATTGATGGCAATACTGGAACACTGAACTGGGGTCTGGAGACCCAAAATCAGCCTACTGAAATCGGCAGCGGCACTGTCGTCGTTGATGGTAGTCAAACCACTGGAACTGGAGGCGGGTCCATAAACCTCAACTGGGAGAGTAACCATGGCAATAATGTTGATGCTTCGCAAAATACTCAATGGATTGTGGAGGGTAATACTGGAGAAAGTGGAAACCTGAACTGGGGTCTTGAGACACAAAATCAACCTACTGAGATTGGAACCGGCTCTGTCATCGTTGATGGTAACCAAAGCACTGGTACAAACACTCAATGGATTGTGGAGGGTAATACTGGAGAAACTGGCAACGTGAACTGGGGCCTTGAAACCCAAAATCAACCTTCTGAAATTGGAACTGGTACAGTCGTCGTTGATAGCTCCCAAAGCACTGGAACTGGCAGCGGTTCCTTGAACCTCAATTTGGAGAGCAACCATGGTAATAATGTTGAAGGATCTTCCAATACTCAATGGATTGTTGACGGTAATTTAGGAAACCTAAACTGGGGCCTTGAGACCGAAAATCAACCTACACAAATTGGAACCGGTACTGTCGATGATAATACCCAAACCACAGGTACTGGCTCTGGATCCTTGAACCTCAATTGGGAGAATAACCACAATATCGATAACTCTCTGAATGGCCAATGGATTGTGGATGGTTCCATGGGTACGGGACCAGCAGGAAATATTGATATCGGCATAGAAACCCAAAACCAAGATTCTAGCATTGAATCGGGAAATATCATTGTGGATGGCAGCCAAACAATCGGACATGGTGATGGCTCCTTGAATGGTCAATGGACAATTGAAGGTTCGCAAAATTCTGGAAATTTGAACTGGGGCCTTGAGACCGAAAATCAACCTACTAAAATTGGAACCGGAACTGTCGTTGCTGATAATACCCAAACCACTGGTACTGGCTCTGGATCCATAAACCTCAATTTGGAAAATAACCACAATATCGATAACTCTCTGAATGGTCAATGGATTGTGGATGGTTCCGTGGGTACAGGACAAGCAGGAAATATTGATCTTGACGTGGAAAATCAAAATCAAGGTTCTATCATCGAATCCGGAAATGTCATCGTGGATGGAAGCCAAACAACTGGCCAAGGTGATGTATCTTTGAATGACCAATGGGATCTTGAGACCGAACATCAAACCGGTACAGGTCAGGTCATAGTTGATAACTCCCAACCAACAGGAAGTGATAGCGGATCGATTAATCTCAATTGGGAAAATAACAACAATGTTGATGACTCCACAAATGGTCAATGGATTGTAGATGGCAGCACTGGATCGACTGGAAATATGAACTGGGGTCTTGACACCCAATCTCAAGTCGGCAGCATAGAGACCGGTCAAGTCGTGATTGATAACACCCAAACAACTGGCACTGGTGGTGGATCCATAAACCTCAACTGGGAATCTGGCAATCCCGCACCAACTGGAAATATGAACTGGGGTCTTGAGACACAAAATCAAGTGGGCTCCATTGAAACTGGAAATATCGTAATCGATGGTTCCCAACCTACTGGCAGTCATGGTGGTTCCATTAACAATAATGCTGAAGGTTCAGGAGAATGGATAACTGATGGTAACACTGGCAATTTAAATTGGGGTCTTGAGCCCGAAAATCAAATTGGTACCGGACAAATTGTGGTCGATGGCTCCCAACCCACTGGAAACGATGGCGGATCAGTTAACCTGAATTGGGAAAATACACCTCATAACACTGTCGACAATTTCTGGAATGGCCAGTGGACTATTGAAGGTACCAACAATGAATATGTGACCGGCAGAGATGTTGAAAATGGTGTCTCACAAACCGGGGACGTAACAACTGGTATCATTGAGTCCGGAGACCAAAATACAGGTTCTACAATCGGCAATGCAGAGATAGAAGGTTCTCACCCTAGCGGCTCCGATGGAGGATCCTGGAATATCAATTGGGATCACACTACGGGAGCAGTGGATACCACGGGAACCGGTTCCGCTAATCTTAATTGGGAAATTAATCACCAAGGTGAGATTAATCATCCTATTGAGTCGGGAGAAGGTACCTTAAGCTGGGAAACCAGTCAGGAACATAAGCCAGAACCAGAACCTGAAAATCCAGTATCAGGAAATATTAACATTGATATCAGTCATGAAACCATACCCACCGAAACAAGTCAGCCCATTACTAAACCAATTATTAAGGAAGAACCAGTTGTTTCTGCGGAAGATCCACTTCTTCCCGCACCTCATGATCTACCAATACAGCAGATAAAACCCGAAGAAGTACCAGTTATAACAGAAGACAAACTCATTGAGACACCCACTGAACCGGAACCACCCAAGGTTATTGAGACACCAGTAGAATCTAAACCCGAAGTACCACCAGAGATTTCACAACCGGAACCACAACCTGAGGAACATCCAATTCGACCTGAAGAACCTTGGACCCCAACTCCACCCACTTCAAATGATTTATACTACGAATTAATGCTACAGTTCCTGCGTAACCTTAAAATGCGTTCCAATATCTTTGGCCCGGAATATTTGATGGCAAAATTATTTGCCCAATTCTTTGGACCCTATAGTCCGGAATATTTAATGAATTTGATGTATGCACCAGCTCCCATTCCGGTGCCAGTTCCAGCCGCTCTACCAACCTACCAAGTTTTGGTACCTCAAACTTTGCCATATCCCGGCATGTTTCCTGCAAATATTCCCTATCCTGCCTATTATCCTCCAAGATTCAACTATCCTTATCCAACATATCCCGCAATGATGCCTCAGGGTTCAGGTTATCCAGCTATAATGCCTTCTGCAACCAGCTATCCCTCGGTAATGCCTCAGGCAGCAACCTATCCAACATATCCAGGATTTATGCCACCTAGTGCCAGCTACCCAGGATATCCGGTACCTTCAAGTGACCCAGGCTCATCGCCTGATTTTCAGCTTCGCATGCTCCAAAGCATGTATGGTGAGAAAATTCCCTCGTCTCTCCTAAATAAAGCTATTGAGACCATTCATACCGAATATGTTCCGGGTTCCGTGAAACCGGGTTCTGGAAAACTTAATGTTGTGTTCGAAGAAAAACCCATCACAGGACCCCTAACAACCAGCATTAAGGAAATTGTTCATAGCAAACCTCATGTAGGTGTGACCACGGCGGATATTAAACCCATTGTGATTACAGCGGATATTAAACCTCTACCGATCACGGCGGATTTCAAACCAATTTTAACCACAGCCGACATCAAGCCAACAATTTGGAGCACCACATTGGAGACTAAACCCTTAGTTCCGACCACATTTCCTATTCATATAGAATCCCAACCCTCTGTTGCAGTCACTGCCGATATCAAACCTGTCGCCACCACTCCAACTGCCACAGAGGATTCCAACGGATTATCTGCTACTCTGGAGTACAAACCTTCAATTGTACATACTTTCGACATCAAACCCTCACTTTCAATCACGAAAGATATAAGACCTATTATGACAACACTTCCTGCCAATATGGAACCACAAACCCATATCGCAACCACAGCTGATATCAAACCTATTGAACAAACATCCCAAAGTGGCGCCCAACATATTGGAAATGCAGATTTCCCTCAAATGGAAACTTCCATTTCAAGCGGATCCACAAATCTAAATTATCCTTCGGCTGATTCTAATGGTAGTTTCCTTAATTAAAAATATTTTAAATTTAGAAAACATGTCCTTGGAAATACAAGCTAGAAGGTATACGAAAATTTCCCTATTTTTATAAAATAAAAAAAGTTACTGTTGTTGTAAAAAATAAATTAAAAATAAAACCGAAAATAAAATCCATATTTAAAATATAAGACCCAAGAAATCAAAATACCTTTTCAAAAACTCTACAAGTCTTTGGAGATTTTCTAATTTTATTTGTTTAGATTAAGCCTCTAGTATGTATTTCCTTGGACCCAACTTAGACTCAATATCTAAGTTTTCTAAATTTAGTCAATATGTATTTCTTCTAGAGCCCGATGTTTTGATCTGCAATACTGATACGAGTCAGGGTCCAGATTCCAATGTCTTACTTTCTTGTCATAACGGAACTTTGGCCGATGGTGAGGAGGGATTTTATTATGGCCTACCAATTAATGTTTTTGAAGGTCTGAAGAACTATGATGGTTATTTGGGTTTTTATTTTAATGGCGATAGTGATAATGAGGACCAGTCACAGGAAGTAACCAAAGCCGCTGAAGAAGTTGTAGAAGTTTCACAAAAGTCCGGAGAGAGTGGTGATAAAACTTTACTTGGAAGTTCAGATATAAATCCTGAGATTTCTGAAGATGCCGACGATGACCTCCCAAATCGAATTCTTACAATTGATGCTGAAAATGAAGAACAACTTCCTGAAATTAACCCTGAAAGTGTAGAAAATCCCAGACCTCCAGAAGAGCTTGACAACTTCAATTTAAACCCCACTCCCAATGAATATCAGGATGGTTTACTCACAGACATTTCCCAAAAAGCTGATGAAGAAGGCGATCAACCTATTATTTCCTCTGTGAATCCTACAAATTCAGAAGAAATCGAAAAGGAATCCCGAAACTCAGAAGAAAGTGACACCCAAAATGCAATTGGAACTACAGTCGAAAATATCAACAATTCGATCCCCAAAATTTCCCACAGTGCAGGCGATGAAAGTCGTGAAAATCTAAATCCCATAGGAGGAGAAAGAGCGACAATTACTGCCGATGAAGCAACACATGTTTCCAAAAATGCTGAGGAAAGTGGCGCCCAACATTTAATTGGAACTGTAAAACACAAATTCAACGAGGACACCAAAGAAAAATTTCCACTTGTTGACGCAGACGACTCAAAGAAACCATTTCTCCCTTCTAATAAATCTGAAATTGTTGTTAAAATCGAGATAGTGGCGAATTCCGCAGAAAATGGCGCCCAACATTTAATTGAAACTGCGGACGAAAGTGTTAGCAATTATCCTGCCGAAGCAAATACAGAAGAAAATGTGGTCGTACAACTCGAAGAAGCAACAGAAGATATTACAACAGTAAAAGAAAGTGGCGCCCAACATTTAATTGGAGCTGTAGGTGACAATCTTAACATTTCTCCCCCAAGCATTTCCGAAAGTGCTGAAGAAGTTGCCCGCCAAAGTCTATCTCCCTCCGTGGATCTTAGAAATACCGAAGATAGTATAGTAAAGTATCCTGAGGAAGTAGTACAAGATTCCAAGATGCAGGAAGAAAATGGCGCCCAACATTTAATTGAAAGTGCAGACGAAAATCACAACATTTCTCAAAGTACCGGGGAAGAAAATTTTCACAGTACAGCTTCTACAACTGATTCTACAAAAGGAAATGTACAGGATTCGGATGAAAGTGACGCCCAACATTTAATTGGAACTGCCGGAGAAATCCTCAACAATTCTACCCTTAAAATTTCTCAAAGTGCTGAAGATGATCAATTAAATGATTCTACAAATATTGAAGAAAGTGTTATAGCAGACCCCGAAAAAGCAGCAGAAGATTCAAGAAAATCCGAAGAAAGTGGCGCCCAACATTTAATTATAAATACAGACGAAATCATAAGCGCATCTCATCCAAGCATTTCCCAAAGTGCTGCAGAAGATCAATTAAGTTCTGAAGATTATGAAGGAAGCTTGGAAACAAACCCCGAGGAAAGTGTAGAAAATTCAGAAGAAATTGGCGCCCAACCTGCCGAGGAAGCAGCTGGACAAAATGCTATCCCTTCCATTGATGCTGAAAATGCAGAAGAAGAAAGTGTTGAAATCAATTCTGAAGAAAAATCAGAAAGAGCTGCGATTTCAGAAGAATTAACTGAAATTGCAGATGAAAATCTCAAAGGTTCTACTTCAAAAATATCGGAATATACTGAGGAAAATGGCGAACACATAATACCTTCTATTGATTATCCATTTGCCGAAGAAGAAGAAGAAAGTGCGGAAATTAACTCTGAGGAAGAAGCAGAAGATTCCAGAAATTCAGATGAAAATTTAGTTAATGTTGCAGATCAAACCTCTGGTAATTTTCCCACTGACACTTCCGAAATTAATGACGAAGAAGATGTGCCAAGTGAAATACCTTCCATGGATTCAGAAGAAACTTCAGATGAAGAACTACACCTAATACCAACTGAAAATTCCCAAAGCTTCGTAGCAGAAAATCTTCAAACGGAAACTTCTACTATGGATGCTGAAATGGATTCAGGGTTAAATAAAAATCAAAATGTCCCTGTTGAAGACATACCTGAAAAGGACCCGACCAATCCGATACCTGAAAATTCGTCCAGCGTTTCCTCAGGTATGACATTTGAATACATCCAAAATCAAAAGGAATTTTCCCACCAATCGACAGAGAATATTGAAACCGAACATGCGGAAACCCTAACGGAGAATATTGAAAACCAAGACACTCAAGAAATTACTATGGAATCCACGACAAATGATCCTGCAGAGGTTACGACAGACCAATCCCCGGATAGTTCATCTATTCTCTCAACAGATATTAACCAGAATACATCTCAACCTCAGGCCGAAACCACTAATCCATTTAATACAGAAGACAAAAAATCATCCGTTGCAGACTCTCTAGAAACAGCCGTTAATTCCATGTCCATGTTACACAACACCTCCGCAGATATCGCAGTTCAAGATTCGGAAAATTCTTTGGAAATAATCCAAACGCCAAAGGGGAATATTGAAGGCGAACATCTGAAGAATGGTGAAAAGCTAAAGGACTCTACAGAATCTCTAAATCAGAATGTAGTTATCGATACAACATTATCTAGCACTACAACAGATGCACTCATCGATTCATCAGTTAAAATGGACTCCGCTGACATGTCAGGAACCAGTCTTACTGCAAACTCCAGCCAAGATAATTTGACGACAAAGAAAATGTCCACAGACAAAAACCCAGATGTCTCTGAAAACCATAGGTTGACCATTCCACCTCAGGTTACTGAAGATAAAGCAACATCGTCTGCTGATACCGCAGAATTTGCTCTTGATATATCCTCCAGTGAAAATGCAGCAATAATCTCCGCCAATCCAATCAGCCTTGGAAATATACCTGACACTTCTGAAAATCATCCAGATACCCTGAAGACTTCAACTCAGAATATTCAAGATGAACTGATATCGTCGAATGGTATTAAAGAAGTTACAGTCGACTTCTCTAATGACGAGTCATCCGGTGATATCTCAGGAAACAACTTGTCCAATTCTATCAGCCAAGAAAATAGTCCAACAAATCTCGAAGATATTGAAACGCAGTCTGAAATTCTGAAGACCCAAAATAAGGGTAATGAAGCCGAAGAAACGAGAGATACTCCGGAAACTACTGTCGATTCCTTGGTCAACACGCCCGCCAGTGACAATTCAGATACCAGCTTCATCGATCCAATCAGCAATGTCAATATTTCTGCAGGTGTTTGTAACCCCTTGGTCGTTGTTATTATTCCTTCAAGTCAAATGCCTTCCAGTGATATTTCACAGAGCAGCATTGCGAATCAGATTAAATATGATAATACTGAGACCTATGAAATACCCACAAATACTCACCCTAATAACTACATCGTCGTTTCGCCAAGTGGCAATCTTAACATCTCGGCTCACCAATCAGAAATTTTGGAACCTTTAACACCGGATATTGAAGCTGAAATTACATCATCTGATGGCAGCTTAACAGATCCAGTGAATGCTACAATTAACAGTCCTGTAAATTCTTCTGTTAATAACATTGGGGAACCTGCTGTAAATAGTGCTGAAAAATCCGACATAGAATATGTTACGAATGAATATGTAATTGGCGAAGAAGTAGATTCCGGAAATATTTACAACAGTAATGCAGCAAATTCCGTCGAAGAAACTTTAAAGGATTCTGTTAATAACATTTCTATAGATGCTGTAAATAACAGTGTGGAGCATGCTGCACCCAAAAATTTCTCATCGGATGAACATTTAGAACTTGATGACTCCGATATGGCAAATTTAATAATTGAGCAGGCAGAAATTCCCAGATCGGAAGCCGAAAATTCAATCGTTAACATTTCTTCGGAAAATGTCAACAGTGCAGCAGTAAGTGACTCTGTTATTAACATTACACCGGATAATTTACATCACAACATGGAAAGTTCGGCATATAATTCGGAAAGTTCTAGTGTGGAAAATTATTCGAATGCCGTCTTAAATGTAGAGGTGACAAATAAGGAGAATGGTGTTCTTCAGAATACATCGGAAAATGCCAACAGTGCAGCAATAGTAAACACTGTTATTAACATTTCAAGAGATGCTGTAAAAGATAATTCGGAAAATACTATGGAACAGGTTTTAACTGGAAATCCCGCAATCACTACATCAAATACCCATAACATTAACACTGTGATCATTACCTCCGAAGGTTCAAGAACTGATCCCAATACAAGTTCTGTTATTAACATTCCAACGGATGCTGTAACAAATTCGGCTACGCATGCTGTAAATAACATTGATTACAATATTGTTAAATATCCTACTGTTATTACCTCCACAAAACTTAGCAGTGGTAGTTCAAATGCTGTAAATACCGGTACTATCACTTTGACGGATAACATAGCCCACGAGCATGTCAACAAGGAAACCTCTTCGAATTCTGTCAATAACATGACCATAACAACAATTCACAGGATTTTGAAAAATGCTGTTAACGCTGTTGGGGCGAATCGAAGCACTGTTAATGTCTCTGTTAATATGAATAACAGTAAAATGTTAGGTAACATGGCGATACTTACAAGTCTGGTGGAGAAAGTGCCGGAATCTGTTAATAACATGCCGATAGATTTGGAAAATGATTCTGTTAGCAGTCACAATGTTTTGAACATCACCGAGGATTCTGTAAGTGATGAGAACAACTTCGAAGGTAGTGGTGAGGATTACACAGAAGCTGATGGAGAAGAAGATTACGCAGAAACTGATGGGGAAGATAACATAGAAGATGGGTCAACGGACAATAATGGAGAAGAAGCAATGGAAACTAATGGAGAGAATATATTTGAAGATAGTGAAAATGAGACCATGGAACATAATGAAGAAATCTCAATTGAAGCAGTAGATAATAGTAACGCAGACAATGGCGATAAATCTTCAGAAGATGACCACGAAGACTATTATGAGGATTCTTCGAACGAAATTGAAGACAATCTCAACAACAGGCCAATTGAAACTTCACCAAATAATTCAGCGGATGAAGCTGTGATAAAAATCGCTAAAGAATTCATCAAAGAATCTGAGGAAAGCTCAATACCTGGACCTGAAACGAATTCTGTGATTGGAGATAGAAACATTTCTGACAATTTACCAACTATTGCAGTCGCTGAAGCTACGATAAAAACCGGCGCAGAAGACTCACCAAACCTAGCTTACGAAAGGCTTACCAATAATGTTTTAAACCTGGCTGCCAACATTTCTCCGGAAAATTTGAATAATAACAGAGAATCTCTCTACTTAGAAGAAGCTCAGAAGTCATCGAGTGGACCTAGCGAAACTACAGTCAATAACGTTGGAGATTCTTTAACTGTAACCAAAGTCCACAGAACATCCAGCGAAGCTGTCGAAACATCTGCCATGAAAAGTTTGTCCAGTGAAGCTGTGCATTTTACCAGCAATGCTGCAAAATATTCCCTTAATGGAGGTCTTTCTGGAGAGTCAATACCAGGCCCTCTTAAGGTTATTTTAAATAGTGAACCGCATAATATTAAAACCCAAATATCTACACAGGGTTCCAGTTTTCTACATACACCGGCTTTACATTCTGTGAATTTAGGCCCAGCAAATGTTAATCCCATAACCGATTCTGTCCTCTTAAAAATGCCTGAAAGTAAGAATGTAGTGTCAGACTCATTTTCCAGTGTTGTCCAGGTTCCCAGTCCATCAACATTTTCTGTTAAAGAATCCATTGGCTTAACAGATAATCTTAACAGCAATGTAAGGAATTCCGATACGTTAGCGGGTTCTCTTAATATTCCAGTTTCTTTAACACAATTACTTAACAGAGTTAGAGATAATTCTGTTATTATAACAGCTGATGAGCCGTCAACAGATGTTATTACAAATACTGCAGAAAATATTGTGGGTAATGTTGAGACCGGTGGAAGGGAAATTATCTTAACAGATACAGCCAACAGTAATGCAAAAGGGTCAGTTTCTGTAACAGCTTCATTTAGAAGTCCTGTGTCGTCAACAGAATTCCTTAACAGTGCTGTAGATAATTCTGTAACTGATTCTGTTAACATAACAGCTGATGATCCGATAGCAGCTGTTATAACCAATAATGCGGAAGTTTCTGAAAATAAATCTTCAGTAAATGATGAGACCAGTCAAGGGGACATTGCAGACATCTCAGAGAACTCTGTTGAGTATAATATAGAAGATTCTGAAGACCATAAGTCTGTGGATATTTCTGAACGGGATAACAAAGAAATTGTGAATTCTGAACATGAAGATTATTATAATGATGACGATGAGGTAGGATCTGGGGAGAATGATGAAGATGTAACTGATTCCACTGATTATAAGGAAGAGAACGTGGATACAGAAAATTCAAAGGAGTCGACAAATAATGACGATATTACGAATGATGCGGTTGGTGATCTACTAAGTGGTACTGAGATTTCGGACAACAAAAAATCTGAGGATTTTTCAGACAGCAAGGATTCTACGGAGAAATCTACTATAATAAATGACGAGGGTATTATATTCGAAAAATCTGAACAACCCCTAGAAATGTCAACGAATTTTCAAAGTCACGGGAAATTAATTTCTCCAAATCTTATCCTTAGGACAAATCGACTACGAAATAATACCAATGGTATTCTACCGGATCTGGTGAAAAATCTTCTATCGACAGTCAAACAAATTCTAATATAGAAATAATTATGCGAATATAAATAGTAATAATTTTTTTGATTAACAAATTAATAAAAATTTTATACATATCATCATTAAAGATATTTTGTATTCGGCTTAATTTGGAAAATGTAACCCTAATGATTATTAATAGCAATAAACTATGTACCTGTTATATATAAGTACTCCTCAATACTCGTTATAATAATAAAAATACTAAAATATTGTTGTCTTTGATTTATTTTTAAACAGAAAAAAGCGCTAATAGATATTTGTTTAATTTTCAACAATACAAACATCAACGCCATCTATATCTTAACATACATATCAACACCTATAAAAAACAGGGTGACATAATTAAAATATGTTTTGGAATTGGAGGATTTAAAGGAACTTTCAAGCGTGGGTTTTTAAAGAATATTTTTTCAAGGACCTATACAAGGCGTGGATTTTTTAAAGAATACTTTTTAAGGACCTATACAAGGCGCGGATTTTTTATAGAATATTTTGTAAGGAACTATACAAGGCGTGCACTTTTTTAAAGAATATTTTTTAAGGACCTATACAAGGCGAGGATTTTTTTAAGAATATTTTTTCAAGGCCTATTATAAGGCGTGGTTTTTTTTAAGAATATTTTCTTCAAGGCCTATTACAAGGCGTGGATTTTTTAAAGAATACTTTTTCAAGGCCTATTACAAGGCGTGGATTTTTTAAAGAATATTTTTTTCAAGGACCTATGCAAGGCGTGGATTTTTCAAAGAATATTTTTTCAAGGACCTATGCAAGGCGTGAATTTTTAAAGAATATTTTTTCAAGGATCTATACAAGGCGCGGATTTACAAAGAATATTTTTTCAAGGACCTATACAAGGCGCGGATTTACAAAGAATATTTTTTCAAGGACCTATACATGGCGTGGATTTCTCAAAGAATATTTTTTCAAGGACCTATACAAGGCGTGGATTAAAAAAATATTTTTTCAAGGACCTATACAAGGCGTGGATTTTTTAAAGAATATTTTTTCAAGGACCTATACAAGGCGAGGATTTTGTTAAGAATATTTTTTCAAGGCCTATTACAAGGCGTGGATTTTTTAAAGAATATGTTTTAAGGACCTATAAAAGGCGTAGAATTTTTAAAGAATATTTTTTCAAGGACCTATACAAGGCGAGGATTTTGTTAAGAATATTTTTTCAAGGACCTATACATGACGTCGATTTTTCAAAGAATATTTTTTCAAGGACCTATACAAGGCGAGGATTTTTTTAAGAATATGTTTTCGAGGACCTATACAAGACGTAGATTTTTTAAAGAATATTTTTTCAAGGCCTATTACAAGACGTAGATTTTTAAAGATTATTTTTTCAAGGCCTATTACAAGACGTAGATTTTTAAAGATTATTTTTTCAAGGCCTATTACAAGACGTCGATTTTTAAAGAATATTTTTTTAAAGTGTGGATTTTTTAAGGAATATTTTTCTAAGGCGCGGATTCATTCATTGACTAGTTCTGTTTCCTCTACCTGCAAAATTCCAAAAAAGGAGCAACTTGAACGGCTTGCGTCCAACGTGAATTCGGTGATAGATGAGTTGGCTTAACTGAGCAGTTGAATAGGTGCAACGTGCCGTGTGGTCCTAGTCCACATGCAGAACATGTTAGGTATCGAGCCGTCAATTCTTGCCCAATATGAATTGAACCATCCTGATCATAGTTGAGCTAAGACTACTCGTATTGGCCTTGGTAGCTGCTACTCCTCTCCTGCGATGAATGGGGGTGGTCTCCAATTATGGTATTCACGCGATATTGCTCTACTGCCTGAGCGACTGTGTCGGTGCGAATACCATTCAGACCTGCTTGATAGGCTTCTTGATCTAGGGGTTCACACTTATACCTTTGGACTTCTCAATCTAGCTCATGAAGATCTTTCCTGACGTGCCTGAGCGGGGGAATCCTGTCTATAAGACTGTGGCGTCCATAAGACTATGGCATCCACGCTTATACCTTTGGACCTCTCTCTCTAGATCATGAAGATCTTTCCTGACGTGCCTCCTGTACATAAAATTATGGCATCCAAGCAAGTACTGCATCGACAACATGTAATTGTGTCGATGTACGGGTAAGATCTTCGTCTCCTCATGAAGATGGTCCACAGGAGTCATGAGGAGACACCCTTTTGCAGTTCTCAGGGCAGCATTCTGACAGGTCTGGATATTATTCCACTGCATACAGCTAACATTCTGGCGCCACATAGCTTACCACTGACCGGCCTATTGCTTTATAAGAGGTCAACAAGGTTTCTTTGTCAGCGCCTCAAGTGCTGCCGGCTAGCGACATGAGGACATTGTTCCTACTTCTACTTCTCAGTTTATCACAAAAAGCAGTGGCTTGCGCAGACGACTTGAAAAGGCTGTCGAGCGTTACTTCCAGTATCTTGGTGGTCGGAATCAGTTCTCCATCGACCATTATGTTCAGTGTGAGCTTCATTTCAGCCGTCCATGTGGTGAACAGTGTGGCTGTTGATTTTGTGGCGGATATTTTCATATTCCTCAGATGTAAGAAATTAACAAGATCGGCTATGTAGACGTTTAACCTCTAACATATGCCATCAATAATGGGACCTGACGTCATTATCGTACAATTATCCGCATACATTACGGTCTCTATGACGATACAGACCATAGCAGTATTTGTTGGCCAACATATTCTCCTCCGGATTTCAAAGCTGCTGTTTTTAGATTTGTTTATGGCGGTACCGATGTATTTAAAATCATATTCACTACCTCGAAGCTGTAGTTTTCAAGTTTCAAAGTTGGTCTGAGTCCATTGGGTGTCTTGCGTGTTAATACCATCAGCTTGGTATTCTCGCAGTTTTATCGGCAGACCCAGTTTTACTGGCAGACCCAGACCCAGTAACAGCCACCTTGTTCAAAGGTAGCTGTTACCACTCGTGATTTTCGACCCATTATGTCGATGTCGTCGGCGAGTTTGGTGTATAGTGTTCACATTTGCATCTCGTATGAACTTTTCCAGCGGGTTGTTAAACAGATCACACGACAAACTCTCACCTTGTCTGAATCATCGTTCGGTATTGAAAGGTTCCGAGAGGTCTTTTCCGGCAGAAAATGCTGACTTTGTGCCACTTAAAGTTATCCTGCATAGCCGTATTAATTTTGCAAGAATGCCGAACGGAGACATGGTTTTAAACACCTCTGAACGGATAGGGCTGTTGAATGCGGCTTTATAGTCGACTTGCCTGAATCCTCGTTCGGTTTTGACGGGCTCCGAGTGGTCTTTTCCGACTTTAACTGCTGGCATTGTGCCATTTAATGCTATCCTGCATAACCGTATTAAATTTGCAAGAATGCCGAACGCATACATGGTTTTAAACACTTCTGAACCGATAGAGCTTTCGAATACGGTTTTATGTGTCGATAGGGTCAGCATTTTTTCATGTGTCCTCAACAGGCGTAGATTTTTAAAAATATTTTTTCAAGTGTCCTCAACAGGAAATATTTTTTCAAGTGTATGGTATCTGAGATGATTTGTTTATAAAATATTTTCATTCGTAATACGTTTATTAAAATATCATTTCTTTAGCATACTTTTCGGCGAACACAAAATTCATCATGAATCATATATCTATATAACTATTAATAATAATTAATAAATTAAGTATAAAATAAAAAAATATTTTTTTTCTAATTTTATATTTGTTTTTTATTCTCTTTTCAGATATCCTATTAAACCAAAGACCAGCCAAAAAAATTGTAAATTATGTATTGTGAACTTAAATTTTGATAAACCTTAAATTTAAAAAAAAATAGTGAACTACTTCTCCTTTCAATCGTTGACTGAAACGTGACACTTGAAGAACAGGCCATGCGTCTGTCAAAACTTGTCAATCAAAATAAACAATTAAAATCCAGTGCACAGAAATATGAACAGCAACAATATCGTGATTGTCCTGTTAAGGGTCAAATGGGCGGATTTAGAAAGGTTAACAAAAGCAACTGAACTCTAAACACACGTCTCTCAAGCTCTCATATTCGCTCTCGAAAAAAAAAAAAAACCATCACAACCTTAGAGAATAATCTCAGAACCTCTATTTTAATTGTTTTCAATCTCTCTCTTTATCTCCCTACAGCGCCTCAGCGGCACCCTTAGCATTCTCAGCAGCAACAATAGTGGCAGCTGCCGTAGTATTGGCACCGGTGGCGGAGGAGCAGGCGGTGCCGGCAGCGGCAACATCAACACGAGCTCCCTGCATCAGCGCAGCAGTTTCGGTAACGGCAGCTGTGTATCGTCGTCGTCCACGACAAATTCATGCCCGAACAAACGACGTAAGTCGAAAACATTCAAGTGTTTCAGTAGCACAGTGTTTCGCTGTTGTCTTCCTTGTCGCGGGGGCAGCAGCTCAGCAGCCCCCGCTACAAGTCCACCTCACACGCCCGTGCAGGCAACGGCAGCAACTGAAGCGGCCGCGGACAATAGCTCAGTAAAACGCAAACGATCCGGCAAATCTTCCATCGAGCTGACGGACGGCAACGAATCGCTGATAGCAGCGGCAGCAGCTGCCGTCAAGAAACACTCACTGGCCGATACCATCGGTACGTCGGCCACCACCCCGATTTCCCTGAAAACCCTGATAAACGACGAAGAGGACATTGATCAGCAGTATAGTGCAGCGGATATAGCAGCCGCCTCATTGGCCAGTGGTATTTTGCCGCGTAAGGCCGAACCGGAGACGCTTAGTGACACCAGTATCTCACCGACAGCAGCTGCTCTCCAGACTGCTGTAGTGGGAGGATCAGCTTCGGCAAGCTCCCTACTGTCGACTACAACATCGCTGTTGTCCGTGGCCACTGCAGCAGCTCCAGCCATAGCATCAAGCCAATCTTCACCAACAACACCACCGAACGCAAATCAAGCCAATATTGTGGGGACACCGGCAGGCCAAAGCAGCGGCGCCACAGTTGTCTCACCCGTAACTGCAAGTGCAGGAAGTGTTGGTGCAGCAGCAACAGCGGCAGCAGCAGCTGGGTCGACACCCTCACGTTGTTGTTGCCCACCGCCCCAAACCTCGCCATTACCTCACATCAAAGAAGAAGAAGAGTCTGAGCATCAACTGAATCGCCAGCACAGCATACAACAGGACGACTCCACAGAACCCACCACCAGCGCCAAACAGCAATTATCCTCCCAAAACGATCAGCTCTCCCCATACGCCGCCAATCCCAGTGGCAGCAGTGAAAGTTGTACCTCCCTATCGGCTAACGCTGTTACCACCTCCTCCGCCACAGGTTGTACAACCCAAGATTTTACCACCTCAACTCCATCGCCCCGCATCAAACATAAGTTCCGTAAACAACACAAATCGGGGTGGTCACGTATTGTGTTAGCACCCAGTAGCTTAGCTGGTGTAACGGGAGGTTGTGCCGCCGCAAATTCAAGTGAAACTCTTGCCTCGAACAATAGCAGCAGTGCTGCAACAGTTAGTGCCGCCGCCGGCACTGGTAATACTCGTTTAGTTTCATCGTCGTTAGCATCGGCCCTTGGCGCCCAACAATCGAATAGTTCACAGCTATTGCCTGCCAGCAAAATGCAAGCGGAACAGGGATCAATTGGTGATCTGCAAAAGTATCACAGTCGATACTTGAAGAATCGTCGGCATACATTGGCGAATGTTCGGTAAGTGGAGGAATTTACTTGTTTTCAGAAATATTTTATAATATCAAAATAGGGATCAACCTTATGGTCAATAAATATCGATGATTACCAGAGCCTGATATATTTTTTTCAAGGTTCATATTTTTGAGAAGATTTAAAAAAATCGAAATTCATATATAGGCGTAGATTTAAAAAAAAAGACTTTTCCGATTTTTTTTAATGTTTTTTTTTTAATTTTTTTTAAATAGTTGTTTAAGTGTCCTCAACAGGGCTGGATTATTTTAAAAATATGTTTTTGAGGGTCCCCAACAGACCTGGTTTTTTTTTTTTTTTTTTTTTGAAAAATATTTTCAAGTGTCCTCAACAGGCCTGGATTTTGTAAAAAAAATATTTTTAAGGGTCTCAACAGGTCTGTTTTTTTTTTAATAATTTTTCAAGGGTCTTTCCTATTTGTTTTCTTAAATTATCCCATAATTTAAAGAACTCATCACGTCTATTAACAATTAATCCTTCTTCGGATTTGAATATGCTGCTGCTGTTCGCTTAATATTGTTCAACTGTCTGTTAGCGATTAATACGGGACAATTAACAGGGTCATTATTTTTCTTTCTCGCATTTCCATTAATTCCATTATTATTCATTAGTTTGAAATTAAACTCGATTTAATCTCTTAGCACCTGCAATTGTACGCGTCGAACAACGAACAGGCAGAGCACTTGAGGGCTACTAAGATTATTCGTAGAAACTCTCAACTCCTGCCGACGATGGCAAATTAATTAATTCTCTTTCGGAATAACATTTGTGGGTGTCAAACGACTGCTGGTGCTGATGATGATGACGATGGTTTTAAATTAATTTTGATAATAATAAAATATTGTATTCGATATTTCAGATAGGAAAATAATTGGCATTCATTAACAAAGGGATAGTCCGTTAATATCCTGTAAATTTGTAATTGAACTCCGAGGGGCTGTTACATGACTTAAATTTGAAGAAGAAAAACATGAGGAGGATAATTAGGCGTAGATTTTGTTTTTAAATATTTTTCATGCACCAAAAAGAGCCGTGGTTTTTTTTAAATATTTTTGCAAAAAGAGGCGTGGATATATTTTAAAATATTTTTTCATGAACCAAAAAAATAGGGGTGGAGTTTTTTAAAATATTTTTTTCATGGACCAAAAAATAGGCGTGGATTTTTTTAAAATAATTTTTTTCATGGACCAAAAAATAGGCCTGGATTTTTTTAAAATAATTTTTTTCATGGGACAAAAAATAGGCGTGGATTTTTTTAAAATATTTTTTTCATGGACCTAAATATAGGCGTGAATTTTTTTTAAATATTTTTTTCAAGGACCAAAAGATAGGCGTGAATTTTTTAAAAGTATTTTTTTCATGGACCAAAAGATAGGCGTGAATTTTTTAAAAGTATTTTTTTCATGGACCAAAAAATAGGCGTGGATTTTTTTAAAATATATTTTTTCATGGACCAAAAACTAGGCGCGGATTTTTTTAAAATATTTTTTTTCATGGACCAAAAAATAGGCGTGGATTTTTTTAAAATGTTTTTTTCATGGACCAAAAAATAGGCGTGGATTTTTTTTAATATTTTTTTCATGGACCAAAAAATAGGCGAGTATTTTTTTTAAATATTTTTTTTCAATTTTTATTATGTCTGCACTATTTTTTACAAAAATTAATTATTTAACATTTAAGAATTAAACAATATAATTTATAGCAACTCCAATGTCATAGGTTGTGACTGAATGTCCTTAGTCATAGGTGGAGCACGAATATCCTTAGTCATTGGACGAATACGAATATCCTTGGTCAACCTGGGAACATCTCTGGTCAATTTTGGTACATCTGCTGTCATTGGTACATCATTTTCGGTAATTTCCAATGTCATAGGTTGCGACTGAATGTCCTTGGTCATTGGCATTTCCTGTATGGGCATTTCCAATGCCATTGGTTGAGAGCTAATGTCCTCGGTCAGGGATGGAGAACGGATATCCTTCGTCATGGGAGGAGTGCGGATATCCTTGGTCATTGGCATTTCCTGTATGGGCATTTCCAATGCCATTGGTTGAGAGCTAATGTCCTCGGTCAGGGATGGAGAACGGATATCCTTGGTCTTACGAGGACCACGAATATCCTTAGTCATAGGACGAGTCTGAATATCCTTGATTATAGGGCGAGCCGGAATATCCTTGGTCATTGGAAGTTCATTTGTGGATATTTCCAATGTCATTGGTTGAGAGCTGATATCCTTGGTCACAGATGAAGCACGAATATCCTTGGTCTTACGGGGGCCACGAATATCCTTAGTCATAGGGCGAGCCAGAATATACTTGGTCTTAGGTGCGGAACGGATATCCTTGGTCATTGGAACTTCATTTGTGGACATTTCCAATATCATTGGTTGAGAGCTGATATCATTGGTCACAGATGAACCACGAATATCCTTGGTCAGACGGGGACCACGAATATCCTTAGTCATACGGCGATCGCGAATATCCTTGGTTTTAGGTGAAGTACGAATATCCTTGGCCATTGGAATTTCATTTGTGGGCATTTCCAATGTCATTGGTTGAGAGCTGATATCCTTGGTCCCAGATGAAGCACGAATATCCTTGGTCTTACGGGGCCCACGAATATCCTTAGTCATAGGGCGAGCCCGAATATCCTTCGTCAATGGAACTTCATCTATGAGCATTTCCAATGTCATTGGTTGAGAGCTAATTTCCTTGGTCATAGGTCGAGAGCGAATATCCTTAGTCTTACGAGGGCCACGAATGTCCTTAGTCATACGGCGATCGCGAATATCCTTGGTCATAGGACGAGCCTGAATATCCTTGGTCATTGGAACTTCATCTACGAGCATTTCCAATGTCATCGGCTGAGTGTTTATATCCTTGGTCATATAGCGAGAACGAATATCCTTGGTCTTACGGGGACCACGAATGGCCTTTGTCATACGATCGCGAATATCCTTGGTCAATCTGGGCAAATCTTTAGTCAAACGTGCTGGCAAATAATTTGTATTCATTGTTTCGTCGTCGGTAGATGGTCGTAGCTCCAAAGTAGTTGCCACTGGATCCACGATATCTTTGGTGAGACGTGGCAGGGCCACGCTGGAGGCAGTAAAAACGGCCAATGCCACCACAGTGGATACAATAAAATGTTTCATTGTGTGTATGTGTCTTCTGAGAGGGATGCTGGAAGGTAATGCTATTCCGTGGTTATTGAGCCAGATTATTTATAGTTTAATTTTTTATTTTGAAAATGTGTGTGTTTTCTTTAAAAACCTTGATACTACTGTTAGGATATATTATTTGTTTATTTAATATTGCTAAAAAATTAGGCTATTTAAACAAATGCTGTAGTTGTTTGTGCAAAATAGGCACGTGTTGTGAAAACCATTTTTTGTCTGTTTTTTCGAATTTATTAAGACCAGGGTCGTTTGACAAAACTATTCCCAAACTATGTAAACAATTTAAATTAAATATTTTACTCGACCTAGGAAAAATCCATGCCCTTGGGTAATATTTATAAAAATTTCCACGCCTCTATATGGCATTTAAAAAATTGTTTTAAAATAGCCATGTCTATATATGACATTAGAAACTATTTTTAAAAAATCCACGCCTCTATACTTCTTACTTACTTAGCTGGTTTGAGACAGAACTTTCGTTCCATAAGCCGAGCTTAAAAAGATTTCCAGGCGCGTAGGTCTTTTGTGCAGGTTTTCCAATTTGAAAGATCCTATTTGGCAATGTTGCCTGCACTTGATCTTTCCATCTTATTCGTGGTCTTCCCCTTCTGCGTGAACCCTCAGCCGGTTCGCTTTTATATGCCTTTTAGGCTGGTGAATCTTCATACGTTCCAACAACATGACCTTGCCAACGTAGTCGCTGCAGCTCAATACGTCTAACAATACCGATGTCCGAGAATAGCTGGTACAGCCCATGGTTCATTCGACGGCGATATTCACCGTCAACGCAGATCGGCCCATAGATCTTTCGGAGAATTTTTCTCTAAAACACTCTAAGAGCTGTCTCATCTGCTTGCGCAAGTGCCCATGCTTCAGATCCATATAACAGCACGGCGACGTCTTGTAGAGTGTGAATTTTGTCTGGCGTGAGGTGGCCTTGTTTATGAGTTGCTTACTCAGACCATAGTAGCATCTGTTGGCCATCACAATCCTTCTCCGAATTTCAAAACTTATGTCATTCGTTTTGTTCATGGCGGTACCAAGGTATATGAAATCTTTAACTACCTCGAAGCTGTAGTTCTCAAGTTCCGCAGTTGGTCCGAGTCTACTAGACGTTTTGCGCGTTGATACCAGCCGTTTACTGCCAGGCCCCCTTTGGCAGACTCCTTCTCAATTTGTTCAAAGGTGGCTGTTACCGCACGCAATGTTCGGCCCATTATATCGATGTCATCGGCGTAGGCGGTTAACATGTGTTTTTTTGTGTACAGAGTGCCATTTCTGTTCACCTTAGCGTCTCGTATGACCTTTTCCAGCAGGATGTTAAAAAGATCACACGATAAACTGTCACCTTGTCGGAATCCTCGTTCGGTATTGAAGAGCTCCGATAGATCCTTTCCGACTTTAACTGCTGACATTGTGTCACTTAAAGTTATCCTGCATAGCCGTATTAATTTTTCTGGACGGATAGGGCTGTCGAATGCGGCTTTATAGTCGACCAATAGGTGGTATGTGTCGATGTGTTTATCGTGGCTCTTTTCCAGGATTTGGCGCTGAGTGAAAATCTGATCAATGGTGGATTTGCCAGGTCTGAAGTCGCATTGGTATGGTCCAATAATGTCATTGACCATTGCCTTCAATCGTTCACACAGCACACTGGATAGCACTTTATATGCGATGGGAAGAAGGCTAATTCCTCTATAGTTGGCACATATCGTCTTGTCAGCTTTTTTGTGCACGGGACACAGGATGCTGAGTTTCCAATCATTGGGCATGCATTCCTCAAGCCAAATTGTAATTATCAGCTGGTGCATGCTCCTGACCAGCATCTGACCACCAGTCTTGAATGGTTAATTTTGTATTAATTTTTCTGAACGGATAGGACTGTCGAATGCGGCTTTATAGTCGACGAATAGGTGATATGTGTCGATGTGTTTTTCGTGGGTCTTTTCCAGGATTTGGCGTAGAGTGTATGGCCTGGATTGCCCTTTATATGCGATATGAAGAAAGCTAATTCCTCTATAGTTGGCACATATCGTCTTGCCTCCTTTTTTGTGCACGGGAATCAGAATGCTGAGGTTCCATCATTGGGCATGCATTCCTCAAGCCAAATTGTACTAATCATGGTTCGGCTGGTAGCCCGTCGGCTCCTGCTGCTTTATGGTTCTTGAGCCGATTAATTGCTTTTATGACCTCATCTTGGCTACGTGGTATACTCTTTATACCATCATGTCTTATTGATTGTGGGGTATCTTCTTCACTGCCAATATTTGATACCAGAAGCTTTTCAAAATGCTCCTTCCACATCCTCAGCACACTGTCTGTATCTGTCACCAGGTTTCCTTCTTCATCTCTACCGGAGGATGTGGCTGGACCAAAAACCTTGGTTTGGTGTTTTACTCGTTGTTAACATTTCCGGACTTCATTCTGACCCCTGCAAATCTCGATTTGCTCACGCTCACGTTTTTCTTGTTCTTTCTTCTGAAAACACGTTGCTCTTTTCTCCTTTTCTCCCGATAATTTTCTATCACATTACGTGTTGCTATTGCCTGCAGGGTTGCCCTATGCGCTGCGTTTTTTACATCAGTAGCATTACGACACTCCTGATCGTACCTTGGATTTCTTAATGGTGGTTTTTGGTACCAAAGTGTTGCTTTTGCTGCAATTTGTAGGGAGTGGGTAATACTTTGCCATTGTGCGTCTATACTATTATCTGGACAAGGAGTGCTTTCGTTAAGCAGGTGGGTAAGTTGAGCGGAGTAGGCCTCTGCCACCTGTTGTGTTTGCAGTTTTTCGACGTCGAGTTTCCGTGTTTCATTAGATCGCAACTTTGCTGCTACATAAAGACGGGTGAGAACCTTGGCTGTCACAAAGTAATGGTCCGAATCGATATTTGCTCTTCGTATCGATCGAACGTCTAAAACACTGGATGAATGCCTTCCGTCTATCACAACAATTGTCAATTTGATTTCTCGTTGTGTGAGATGCTTGAATTTGGTGCTGCTAACTACCATGTTTTTTTTCTGCCGCGAAGTCAATCAAGCTCAATCAACTTCATGCCGTTGTCGGATGTTTCTTCATGAAGGCTGAATTTTCCGACGGTGGGGCCAAATATATTTTCCCTTCCGATTTTTGCATGCCATGGCCAGGGCAGCGATCACATGCTGTTTCTAGGCGCTCGTAAAATATGTCTTGTTTGTTTGCTCACCTTTGTCATCGGTCGGACCATGGGCGCAAATAAGACTGATGGAGAAGAACTTCGGTTTTATGCGGGTAGCAATTCGCTCATCTACTGGAGTGAATCTGGAAATGAGGTCTTTTATTCTCCTCTTAACCATAAATCCGTAGCCAAATTCATGTCTCGTTTCATGGCAGCTATAATACAGTGCGTAATCGCCCGATTTACTTACGACACGTCCCTTTCCATCGAATTTTCCTGTAAGGCAATAATATCGGTTTGTTCTTCTTGAGTACATCCCCCAAAGCGAATACTGCTCCTGTTCTGTACAAGGCGCGCACATTCCAAGTGCAGATTCGCAGATCGTGGTCCTTTATACATTTGCGGGGGTCGTCAACATTAGGGGGATTTGGTTTTCTTTTACTATGTTTTTTCGTAGTAGGAGGGGTTGTTCGAGTGTGGGCAACTAATCCGATACCTCAACCCATTTTTTATAGTTCTTATGGGTGAACTCGTGGCACATATTAGCTTACTATTTCAACGGGTGATGAAAATAGCTACCCCAGGTGGCACCACGGGGAGGTCAGTGTCCACAATTGAGATGAAAGAGGGACCAAGATAAGCCTGGACTTCGCCATGTTAAAGCCAATCAAAGCCGTTGCTTGGTACCTACGCCATCCTGTATATGGCCTTATTTTTTTTAATTCACATTTATTGATAACTCAAAAAAAAATATTTTTAAATATTCTATTTCCCTCTCTTCTCATTTATAATTGATAAAAATACATATCTTTTAAAATTTAAATCGTTTTCGATTTTTTTAATTTATTACCCCCCAAAATTAAAATTAAATGCCCAGATATTGCTATTTTTTCAATAATCTCCATAATCCAGTGTGTCCACAATATGGATGGATTTTTTATTTTATATTTTGCAATACCATAAAAATGCTTTATTGTATATAACAAGCAGCCCACACCCTCTTCAATCCCATCACCCATGGGCAATCCTATTTGTAGGAAACCCAATTTTTTTGCTGTTGCTTTATTGATAAAAAGTCATTAAACTTATTGATTGATCCCTTTTTTTCGTTTCTTCCTTTTTTCTGATGTTTTCTCTGGGAGGTCAAATTGACATTTGAACATTTTCATCATTGACCCTCTGCGGCAAATGAAGAGAAGATACACCAAAATAAAGAATAAAGTCAAAACACAAAAAGTTTTTTTTGTGGGGGAGGAGGAGGACCAAATATAGTTTTGTTCAGCGAACACCTTAACGCACATTTCCAATGGCAGAGGATGAATGATTGGTCATATCGAACAACTGCTAACCCAGTTTTTGTTTTCCTTTCCTTTTGTGAAGACGAGGGTGGTGGTTGGATTCCAAATTTTATTCTCGTCTGGGATTTCGTGTTACAATAAAAGATAATTTGTTTTAGTTTGCCACCACTGGGAGAGACACACAAGTTTTTCATACGTTTTTCATTTTCGTTTTTCTTTTTTTTTTCAGGGTTATATATACTTGGCCATTACTTAATGAAAGTCTGCGGCTGTTATTTGACTTTATTTAAAAGGCATTTCTGTTCGAAATTTAATGCCTCAGGGAAATTGGAGAAATAATTCTTTAAGTTTTAGTTTTTTGGAATATAACATTTTTATTAAAAACGTGATTGCCTGGCCTATCAGAGGTCAAATAGAGCAATTAAAAATCTACGCTATTGGTAATGGGTAAAACTATTTTTATACCCTACACCACACTGTGGTACCGGGTATAATGTCTTTGTGCACATGTTTGTAACAGGCAAAAGGAAACGAGATATACCCATAGTTCCTTTTGGGAATATGCATAGAATCACCTTCTAAGTCGATAACACCATCTGTTGGTGTTAAATTGTAAACAAAGTACAGCTCGCATTTAAAATCCGAATTGGATGAAATTTGTCACAGCTCATTCATTTGGCCCAAGGACGAACCCTATTGAAATTGGAGAAAATCTGTTCAGATTTAGGTAAAGCTCCCATATATATTTTCGTCCGAATGGTGTACCAAAGTCCCTATATATCATTCGATTTGTACGAAATTTGGCATAGCGTACTGAATTGAGTCTAGAATGATGTGTGTTAAGTTTCGCGAAAATCGGTTCAGATTTAGATATAACTCCCATATATAGTTTCAACCGATTTTAGGAAAATAGTCCACTATAGTCCCTAGAAATGTTTTGATTTGCACAAATTTTGGCACAGCGTACTGAATTAATTATAGAATGATGTGTGAAAAGTTTCGTAAAAATCGGTTCAGATTTAGATATAGCTCTCATATATATTTTCATCCGATTTAAGGTAATTGGTGCATCAAAGTCCCTATATATCTTTCGATTTGCACGAAATTTGGCATAGCGTACTGAATTAAGTCTAGAACGATGTGTGCTAAGTTTCGGGAAAATCGGTTCAGATTTAGATGTAGCTCCCATATATATTTTCGTCCGATTTAAGGTAAATGGTGCACAAAAGTACCTATATATCCTTCGATTTGCACGAAATTTGGCATAGCGCACTGAATTAAGTATAGATTGATGTGTGCTAAGTTTTATGAAAATCGGTTCAGATTTAGATATAGCTCTCATATATAGTTTCGCCCGATTTTAGATAAATGGAGCACCAAAGTCCCTATATATCTTTCGATTTGCACGAAATTTGGCACAGCGTACTTAATTGGGTCTAGAATGATGTGTGTTAAGTTTAGTGAAAATTGGTTCAGATTTAGATATAGCTGCCATATATATTTTCGTCCGATTTAAGGTAAATGGTGCACCAAAGTCCCTATATATGCTTCGATTTACACGAAATTCGACATATCGAACTGAATTTAGTCTAGAATAATGTGTGTTAAGTTTCCTGAAAATCGGTTCAGATTTAGATATAGCTCCCATATATATTTTCGTTCGAGTTGAGGTAAATAGTGCACAAAGTCCCAATATATCCTTCGATTTGCACGAAATTTGACACTGCGTACTGAATAAGGTCTACAACGATGTGTGATAAATTACTTGATAATCGGTTCAGATTTAGATATAGCTCCCATATATATTTTCATCCGATTTTATGTAAATGGTGCACCAAAGTCCCTATATATCCTTCGATTTGCACGAAATTTGGCATAGCGTACTGAAATGAGTCTAGAATGATGTGTGTTAAGTTTCCTGAAAATCGATCCAGATTTAGATATAGCTCCCATATATATTTTCGTCATATTTTATTCAAGTTTTATCAAAGTCCACCAAAGTAGGTACAGAATGATGTGTTCTAAGTTTCGGTTCAGATTTAGACATAGCTCCTATATATATTTTCTTCCGATTTTATGTAAATTGTGCACTAGAGACCCAAAGTTTGTCCGAAGTTCGATATAGCCCCATTTATATTAGGATTCATCTGTTGAATATACCCAAAGTGGTGATGGGTATCATATAGTCGGCCCCGTCCGACTTTACTACTTTCCTTACTGTTTTTTTATGGAAATATTTTTTATTTTTTTGTGAAGATATATTTATTTTCCAATATTTAATTCATGGCAATTTTGTTTGAGTGCTCTTAACCAAGTAAACCGCCAACAGCTCCTGTGAGCACAGTGGCGGCATTATCAAGCAGATTACCAGCAGTGGCGACAACATTAGTTGCTAGGTTATCGGCTGTTTGTAAGGTACCACCGACAGTTTGAATTACAACATCAGGGATGTTAGTCAAAATTGGCGTGGCTTAAACGAAAATAGAAGAAGAAAGAAAGATAAAAATATTTCTAGGATATCACTATTCTCCATGCTTACCATTAACACCAAAAATGGCAATGATGACAACCAGAATTGTTACCAAAATGAATTTCATTTTTTTAATTTTTTGGTACTGAATAACTTTTTCAATAGCTAGACAAATTTCGAATATATTCCTACCCATATTGGAGTAGCTATATATACACTCATTTTGGGCCAAACACCTCAACCTGGCCTCAAGACTCTATTGCAAAAACAACTTCCGTTCCATTGTGTATTCATTCCCGATTGTGTCAAAAATATCTTTTGTCTTTCCGAAACTACGTTGCATTCAAAAATGGTCCGACATATGTTTTTTTTTTTCGAAAAATGCATTAATTCGAATATTTCGACAGCTGTTCGTATTAGCCGAATATTAAATAATGCATTTCTATTGAATTATTTATTGAACATAGACATCAATGGGTCAAAAAAAAAAAATAATAATGACAACAATATCGAATTTTATGAAAGTTGTAAATATTTGCACAAGAAGTACACGCGCATAACAAATTCTCTGAAATTACCAAAAGGCGTGGATTTTTTTCAAAATATATTTCTCAATCACTTATGGGCGTGAATATTAAAAAAATATTTTTCTCAATTAGCAATAGGCGTGGATTAAAAAATATTTTTCAATTACCTATAGGCATGATTTTTTTTTTCAAAATATTTTTCTCATTTACCAATAGGCGTGGATTAAAAAAAAATATTTTCTCTATTACCATTTAGCGTGGATTTTTTATACCCTTCACCACACTATGGTACATGGTATATCTTTGTGCTTATGAGAATATGCATAGAATCACTTTCTAAGGCGATTTATGCCGTCCGTTTGTTGGTGTTAAATTGTAAACAATGTACAGGTAGCATCGATTTGGATGAAATTTGGTACAGCTCATTTGTTTGGCCTAAGGATGAACGCTATTAAAATTGGGGAAAATCGGTTCAGATTTAGATATAGCTCCCATATATATTTTCGTCCGATTTTATGTAACTGCTGCACCAAAGTCCCTATATATCCTTCGATTTGCACGAAATTTGGCAAAGCGTTCTGAATTAAGTCTAGAAGGACGTGTATTAAATTTCGTGAAAATCAGTTCAGATTTAGATATAGCTCCCATATATTTGTGTCCGATTTTAGGTAAATACCAAAGACCCTTTGTATCCTTCGAATTGCACGAAATTTGGCATAAATTTAGTCCAGAATGATGAGCTTCGGGAAATTCGGATCAGATTTAGATATAGCTCCCATATATATTTTTGCCCGATTTTATGTAAATGGTGCACCAATCTCCCTATATAACTTTCGATTTGCACGAAATTTGGCATAACGTACTGAATTAATTCTAGAAATACGTGTATTAAATTTCGTGAAAATCGGTTCAGATTTAGATATTGCTCCTATATATATATATTTTTTTTTCAGATTTTAGGTAAATAGTGCACCAAAGTCCCTTTATATCCTTCGATTTCCACGAAATTTGGCATGGCGTAAAGAATTAAGTCTCGAAAGACGTGTATGAAATTTCGTAAAAATCGGTTCAGATTTAGATATAGCTCCCATATACATTTTTGTCCGATTTTTTGTAAATGGTGCACCAATGCCCCTTTATATCCTTCGATTTGCACGAAATTTGTCATAGCGTAATGAATTTAGTGTAGAATGATAATGATGATAAGTTTCGTGGAAATCGGTTCAGACTTCAAATTAGCTCCTATATAATTTTTCTTCCGATTTTAAGTTTGTCCGATTGCCACACAATTTTGTACAATGAACTGTAGTTAATATAAATTATTCACTGGCAAGTCTCGTTGAAATCGGTTCAGATTTAGATATAGGTGCAACAAACTCCTCATGTTATTAGATATTTATCCAAATAATCAACGGGTGTCCGATTGATATTTGCATAAAATTGATGTACATAATTTTGTCCCATTGTAAGAAGCAACTCTATATCTGACCAAATGAAAAATTTAGTATAGGTTGCAGAATGACATGTTTATGGATCCAATTTCATTTTACTGGTCCTTCAAAAATGCGACGTCTGTTAGGATTCATATGTTGAATATACCCAAAGTGGTGAAGGGTATCATATAGTCGGCCCAGTCCGACTTTACTACTTTCCTTACTGGTTCTTAATTACTAATGTGCTTGGATTGTTTTGTTAGAATATTTTAATATATTTACGCCATTAGGCGTGAATTTCCAAAGAAGTGTTGGGAGCTTGAATCTATAAAATAAGGCCTTGATTGTATCGATATATTTTTTTTTTTCAAAAATATATTACCAAATGAATTTCTGATTTTCCATACATACAACAAAAATTTGACATTGTTTTTTTTTATATTTTATTCATTATTATTTATTTTATTTTCATTCTTCTTTCTTGTATTACATGCTCTTAACCAAGTATGCCACCAACGGCTCCAGTGAGTACACTGGCGGTATTATCGAGCAGATTACCAGCAGTACCGACAACATTAGCTAGTAGGTTGCCAGCTGTTTGGACTGTACCATCGACAGTTTGAAGGACAACACCGGGTAGAACAGTCAAAATTGGTTGGGCTGTAAGCAATATGGAAAAGAAGAGTGATTAGGATATTTTTTTAGTTTTGAGTTTCTGCAGGGCTTCTCCATACTCACCATTAACACTCAACATGACAATGATGACGAAAAATATTGTTCCCAAAAAGAATTTCATTTTTTTTTTTTTTTTTTGAGTTTTATTGACTTTTGAAGTAGATAGACAAAATTCGAATATACTTTTAATCTTATTAGAGAAGGTATTTATACCCTCTATTTGGACTCCGCATTTTTTACCTCGAGGTCTTTTCGAGGTGATGTTCAATTTAATGTTGGCCCGACAGATGTTTTGTTTCTGAAATGCATTGTTTCGCATATTTCGTCTGATGTTTGCATTAGGTAATTAAATATTGCATTTCTTTTTAATTTCTTTGAAAATTTAAATCAATGGGAACTGTAAATATTTTCATAGAAATATTCTGACTAATAGTTGGATAAAAAATTTTTTAAAAAATATTTTTCTCACATACCTATAGGCGCGGTTTAAAAAAAATATTTTTCTCACTTACCTATAGGCGCTGTTTTTTAAAAATATATTTCCTCAGGTACCAATAGTCGTGGATTTGTTTAATATATATTCCTTTTAACTACCAATAGGCGTAGATTTTTGAAACATAATTTTTCCTCAGCTACCAATCGACGTGGATTAAAAAATATTTTTCTCAATTAGCAGTTACTTACTTACAAACCAGTAAGGAAAGTAGTAAAGTCGGACTGGGCCGACTATATGATCGTGTTGTTGTTATATATCTATATCTGAACCGATTTCAGGGAAACTTGCCAGAGACTCATTTATATTACTTCAGTACGTTGTGTCAATCGGCCTAGCACAAATTTCGTGCAAATCTAAAGATATATAGGGTCTTTTCTGCACCAATTACCTTAAATCGGATGAAAATATATATGGGACCTATATCTAAATCTAACCGATTTCCATGAAACTTTGCACACATCATTCTAGACTTAATTTAGTACGCTATGCCAAAATTTGTGCAAATCAAAAGATTTCCAGGGACTTTAGTGGACTATTTACCTAAATCTGGCGAAACTATATATGGGAGCTATCTAAAACTAAATCTGAACAGATTTTCACGAAACTTTGCACACATCATTCTAATCTTAATTTAGGGACTTGTTACACCATTTACCTTAAATCGGACGAAGATATATATGGTACCCATATCTAAATCTGAACCGATTTTTCCCACTTTCAATAGGGTTCGTCCTTGGGCCAAACAAATAAGCTGTGCCAAATTTCATCCAATTCGGATCATAATCATAAAGCTCGTGGTTCATTCGACACCGATATTCACCGTCGACGCAGATCGGCCCGTAGATCTTTCGAAGAATTTTTCCTTGAAACACCCCAAGAGCTGCCTCATCTGCTTGCGCAAGTACCCATGCGCGTTGATACCATCAGCTTGGTCTTCTCGCCGTTTACAGCCAGGCTCACTTTGGCAGACTTCTTCTCAATTTGTTTATAGGTGGCTGTTACCGCACGTAATGTTCGACCCATTATATCGATGTCATCGGCGTAGGCGAGTAACATGTGTTGTTTGGTGTACATAGTGCAATTTCTGTTCACCTTTGCGTCTCGTATGACCTTTTCCAGCAGGATGTTATAAAGATCACACGACAAACTGTCACCTTGTTTTAATTGTCGTTCGGTATTGAAGTGCTCCGATAGATCCTTTCCTACGTTAACTGCTGACCTTGTGCCACTTAAAGTTATCCTGCATAGCCGTATTAATTTTGCGGGAATGCCGAACGTAGATATGGCTTTAAACGCCTCTAAATGGATAGGGCTGTCAAATGCGGCTTTATAGTCGACGAATAGGTGGTATGTGTCGATGTGTTTTTCCTGTGTCTTTTCCAGGATTTGGCGCAGAGTGAAAATCTAACAATAGTCGTGTTTTTTTAATATAATAATGTGAAAGTGTTATGAGCCTGGTTTTGTAAAGTAGGGTATGTTTTATTACCTCATAAAATAATAAATTCTCATAATTTTTTAATAACACAATTTTTATTATATTTTATAAAAATTTTTATTCCAATATTTTTTATTCATAATTATTTTTATGGTATCTTAACCAAGTAAACCGCCAAGGGCACCAGTGACTACAGTCTGGGCATTATCGAGCAGATTACCAGCAGTGCCGACAACATTCGTTAATAGGTTACCAGCTGTTTGGACGGTACCATCGACCGTTTGCACGATAGCTCCAGGAAGATTAGTCAAAATTGGAGTCGCTGTAAAGTAAATGGAAAAGAAAAAGGATGAGAATATTTCTAGGATAGGTGTTTTACGCAAATAAGGTCTTCTATAAGACCTCTTTATACTCACCATGAACACCAAAAATGGCAATGATGACAACCAGAATTGTTACCAAAATGAATTTCATTTTTTAGGTTTTTTGGTGTTGAGTAACTTTTTCAATGGGTAGAAATATTTTGAATATACTCCCACTCATATTGGAGTAGCTATATATACTCTCATATTGGGCTAAGCAACCATGGCCTCAAGACTCATTTGCAAAAACAACTTCCATTCCATTGTGTATCCATTCCAGTTTGTGCCAAAATATCTTTTGTCTTTCCAAGACTATGTTGCATTCAAATTTGATCCGACAGATGTTTTGTTTCGGAAATGCATTGTTTCATATATTTCGTCAGCTGTTCGTATTAGCAGATTATTATTAAATAGTGTATTTATTTTTAGTTTTATTGAACATAGAAATCAAGAAGTTAAAATATAAACGATTATCTGCAATGATTGTAAATATCGATTTTTAAGAATTGTAAATATTAGCATAAGAAGTACTCGCGCATATTCAGACACTATGAAAACATGAATATATTAAAAAATATTAAAAAAAAAACAGTGAGCGGAGCAGTATGGTCGGACGGGGCCGACCATACGATACCCTACACAGCTACCACGGAAATCAAACTTTCTGCGGATGTTTATTCCGAACATGGGCAATATTTCGTGATATTTGCCCGATTAGAACTGAACAGCACCTCTTCCTTACACTGACATATTTCCTTTCCTTTCACCGTGAATTGTGTTGTGATGTTCGGCTTTCATTTGTGGTCTATAGATCGACTCGAAAATAACACAAAAATTTAAGTTTTTGGCCCACTTCATTCCAATATTATTATCTGATCATCACTGACCATAACTGGAACCCCATGGAACATTTCAAAGCGATCAGCGCTGCAGTTCCGCTCTCTAGAGTGATAATGGGTTTCTAAATAATATACGAATACAGAGATACCTTTAAATATTTATGTGTAACTTCCACATCCGGGCACATACAACAATATAATTGGTATTAGTTTAAAGGTCAACCACTCCTCTTGGTTATAATATCAACTTCTCGGGTCTATGTCCTTCAGGGGTAAATATATACGCTATAGAATAAAAATGTTGTATTTTTTCACACAAAAGTCGGGGTCCATTTGACCCGCTAAATATTGACCGATCTTTATCAAAACAAGCATGCTTATTCTTTGGCCCGAACCCCTTCTCCATTCAAAATTTCACGATGTTCGGGTATAGCTCCCATATATATTTTTGTCCGATTTTATGTAACTGGTGCACCAAAGTCCCTATATATCTATCGATTTGCACGAAATTTGGCACAACGTACTGAATTTAGCATAAAATGATGTCTACCAAGTTTTGTGAAAATCGGTCTAGGTCTATTTATATAGTTTCGTCCTATTTAATGTAAATGGTGCACCAAAGTCTCTTTATATCATTCGATTTGCACGAAATTTGGCATAGTATACTGAATTGAGCCTAAAGTGATGTCTGGGAAGTTTCGTGAAAATCGGTTCAAATTTAGATATATCTTCCATATATATTTTCGCCGATGTTATGTAAAAGGTGAAAATTGGTTCATATTTAGATATAGCTAAAAATATATTTTTGTCCGATTTTATGTAAATGGTGCACCAATATCCTTGGATTTGCACGAAATTTGGCATAGCGTACTGAATTAAGTCTAGAACGATGTGTGTTAAATTTCGTGAAAATCGGTTCAGATTTAGATATAGCTCCCGTATATATTTTCGTCCGATTTTATGCAAATGGTGCAATATTGTCCCTATATAATGGTGCAATAAAGTTTTGGTATAGCGTACAAAATTAAGTCTAGAATCAGTGAGCAGTATAGTCGAACGTGGCCAACCATACGATACCCAACACAACTACCACAGAACTCTATCTTTCTGCGGATTTTTATTCCGAGCCTGGGTAATATTTCCTGACAGATGCACCCTCTTGCCCGAAAAGAGGTCAACAACACCTCTTCTTACACTGAAATGTTTTCCGAATATTACCGATATTCCGTACATCCCTTCTAATTGCTCCCTTCATCGTGGCTTGTGTTGTGATGTTTGGTTTATAATCTTAGCCTCAGAGATGGCCTGTCAGAAACAGTGACGTAAATGACATATATTTCCGACGTATAATACATACGCCAGAAACGTCGGAAACGTACCCAAATCCATTAGGTTTTTGACAAATAGATATTTCCTTTAATTGATTTGGAAATTACGCATGCTCAAAAAAATTTAGAAATTCTTATCAGTTCTAGCAAGGAATAGTCAGATATATGTAAAAATAATATATATTCTTGAAAATAACTTTATATGCTGATAATATTGAAATAAACGACGTTTACTACATTTTATACAGGTATATGACGTTTTCGACGTTTACACCTTTTTGACGGTCGAAAACCTAAAAATTCGTCACACGGACCATCCCTGCTTAGCCTACAGATCGAATCGAAAAAAAACATAAAAAATATGTTTTCGGTCCACTTCATTCCAAAATTATTATCTGATCATCACCGAAAATTATAGGCGTTATCCTTGACCTTGACGCTATATTTCCGCCCTCTAGTGTGTTAATGCTTTATTAAATAATATCTGAATACGTAAGCACCTGTAAATATTTACATGTAACTCCCACATCCGAGTACATACGACGATGTAATTGGTATCAATTTAAAGCCAACCACTCCTCTTGGATATACTATCAACTTCTCGGCTCTATGTCCTTCAGGAGTAAATATATACGCTATAGAATACAAATTTTGTCATTTTTCACACAAAAATCAGGGTCCATTTGACCCGCTAAATATTGACCGATCTTTATCAAAATTGGCATTCTTATTCTTAGGCTTATTTCCCTTCTCCATGTAAACATTCGAGATGTTTGGCCCATAATTGCGGCCTCTGGAGCGACCAGAAAAACCGACAAAAATTAAGTATTTGGTCCATTTCATCACCTAAATATTAACCGATCTTTACCAAAAACAATAGGGGTCTTCATTGGGCCGAACCCATCCTACATGCAAAATTTCGTGAAGATTGGTCCAAAACTGTGGCCTGTATCGAGTTTACAAAATATAATGGACGGACGGACGGACACACATGTCTAGAACGACTCAGCTAGTCGAGATATGACGATCGGTATACTTAAAGGTGGGTCTAGGACCAATATTTCGCGACGTTACAAACTCTTGGGCCTGCACAAAGCTATAATACCCTGACAATATAGTTGTGTAGGGTACAATGATGTGTGCTAATTTTCGTGAAAATCGGTTCAGATTTACATACACCTCCTATATATATATATATTTTCGTCCGATTTTAAATAAATGGAACCCTAAAGATCTATAGCTAGGCCGATTGGCACTACTTACTGAAGTTAATAAAAATCTCTGGCAAGTTTTCATGAAATGGATTCAGATATAGCATAGCTTCCATATATAATATCGACTTATTAATGTTAATTGTACACCAAATAATCAATGGGTGTCTGATTGAGATTAAATAGCGTGTGTCATGTTTGCTTTAAGGGAACCCCACCCATTCTCGATTTTAATTTTTCAAGATTTTCAATGGGCTGGTAAATCAATACCAATGCTTGTTAAGGTTTGTAACTTTGCACATATATATTTGAAGATTTAAAAGAGAAGAAAAATAATTTGCAAAAAAATTTTGTTATTGTTTTGTTGTTGTTTTTTGTAATTAAAGAAAGGTCCTTATTTTTGATGGCGGACATGATAACTCCTCACTGGAACATCGGAATCCGAAAATTCCAACGGTGTTAGAAAGAGTACATGTGTGACTCTCGTATGAACTAGGATTATTGACTTCGCTCTAAAATTAACAAAATGGCGGACCTTTAAAAAAATATTTTTAGAAAATCGGTTTTTGACCAAAAACCTAGTTAAAAATAAGGAAGATCCTCACCGATTGGCTTTATCCTAGTTCATACGATAGCTATACACTCACAGTGAAACGTGTAAAAATTTGGAATCGATTTTAGAGTTATCGTGCCCGCCATTCGCAAAAGCGAAAAACGCGTTTAAAGTTTGAGAAGCCCTTTAGCCGTCACTTGATGCTGACACAATAAATCGGCTATATCTTCAAGAGTTCTTGAGATTTTCACTTGAAATTTTGTAGGGACATTATTGAATTAGTGTAGATTCGAATTAAATCAAAAAAAATTTGACCCCGAGAATGGACGGTCCCCTTAAAGTGTAAAAAAGTACAGGTCGCACTGTTGATTCGAATTGGATGAAAATGGGCGCACCTCATTTATTTGGCCCAAGGATGAACCCTATTGAAATTTTTCGTCCAATTTTATGTAAATGCTGCACCAAAGTCCCTGTAAATCCTTTGATTTGCACGCAATTTGGCATAGCGTACTGAATTGAGCCTAACGTGATGTCTGCTGAGTTTCATCAAAATCGGTCCAGATTTACCATTTATTTATCATATATATTTTCGTCCGATTTAATGTAAAAGGTGCACCAGAGTCCCTATATTTCTTTCGATTTGCACACAATTTGGCATAGCGTATTGGATGAGTATAGAATGATGTGTGTAAAATTTCTTGAAATTCGGTTCAGATTTAGATATAGCTCCCATACATTTTCGCTCGATTTATTATAAATGGTATACCAAAGCCCCTATATATATCGATATAATATTGACATGAAATTTTGCGTAATTGCGTTCTATAGAAGTTCAGATATAGTCCATATAAATTTCCGACCGAGTTCGTGTTAATTGGGCTCCAAACAATCAATGGGTGCCCGATTGATATTTTTTTGAAATCGATTTACTTACTTGTGTCCTATTGTAACAAACGAATGGCATGTTAATGGATTGATCGAAGTCGATTGATATAGTCGGCCCCGTCCAACCTTACTACTTTCCTTACTGGTTTAATATAATATTGCGAAAGTGTTATTAGCCTAGATTGTAGTATAGGCGGCGTTTTTTAATATTTTTTCGTAAATTATTTTCGATTTTTACCTCATAAAATAATAACTTTTCAAAACTTTTTTAATAACATAATTTTTATTTTTTGTTTATGAACATTTTAATTCCCAGATTTTTGTATTCATAATTATTTTTACGTTTTCTTAACCAAGTAAACCACCAAGGGCACCAGTGACCACAGTCTGGGCATTATCAAGCAGATTACCAGCAGTGTCGACAACATTAGTTAATAGGTTACCAGCTGTTTGAACAGTACCGTCGACAGTTTCGAGGACAACGCCGGGAATATTGGTCAAAATACTAATTGGTTGGGCTGTAAGGGAACATAAAGAAGATGATAATATTTATTATTTAGGTATTCTGCACAAAGATGGGTTTCTATAGATCTTCGCCATACTTACCATTAGCACCCAAAATGGCAATGACGACAAGCAGGATTGTTCCCAAAACGAATTTCATTTTTGCTGGTTTTTTGGTCTGAAATGACTTTTGCAACAGCTACACAAATTTCGAATATAAATGTACTCTAATTATTGAAGCTATATATAGTTCAAAAAATTGGGTAAGGTGTTTTGAGTCTCGAGACTCTAAGCCAAAAACAATTTCTGATTCTATTGTATTACCATCCATGTTTGCGTCAAAATATCTTTTGTCTATACCAGACTATGTTGCATACAAAATTCGATCCGACAGATGTTTTTGTTTTTTTCTTTCCAAAATGCATTGTTTGGCATATTTCGCCAGCTGTTCGTATTTGCAGATTATTAAATATTGGATTTCTGTTTAATTTTATTGAATGTATAAATTATAAATTAATAGGTCTAATGCAACGTCGTCTCGGAAAAACAAAAGATATTTTGATGCAAACAGGCCTGGCTACACAATACAACAGAAGTTGTTTTTGATTTCAAGACTCAACATCCAAAACACCTGACCCAAAAATGGGTATATATAACACTTCCAATTAGAGTAGTCGTATATTCGAAATTTGTCTAGCAATTGCAAAGGTCATTCAATAAAACCAAACAACAATGAAATTCATTTTGGGAACAATTCTGGTTGTCATCTTTGCCATTTTTGGTGTTAATGGTGAGTATTGGAGAAACCCTATTTTAGAAATATCCTGATCATTCTTCTTTTCCACAGCCCAACCAATTTTGACTGTTCTTCCCGGTGTTGTCCTTCAAACTGTCGGCGGTGCAGTTCAAACTGTTGATAACCTAGCAACTAATGTTGTCGGCACTGCTGGTAATCTGCTTGATAATGCCGCCACTGTGCTCACAGGAGCTGTTGGCGGGTTACTTGGTTAATCAAACGTAACAATAATCAGGAATTAAAAAAATATTGGAACATAAATTTTCATAAAATAAATATTTTTTTTGTCAAATAAATGATTCTTTTCCCAAATAAATATGAGGTAAAAATCGTAAATAATTTGGAAAACGTATTTTTTTACGCACCATGTCAATTGTTTAATAATTCAGGCTTTAATTGAAAATTGTTTGGAAAATTCAGAAAAAATATTTTAATAACCAGTGAGCGGAGCAGTATAGTCGGGCGGGACCGACCATTGTTTGGAAAATTCAGAAAAAATATTTTAATAACCAGTGAGCGGAGCAGTATAGTCGGACGGGACCGACCATATGATACCCTACACAACTTTCACGAAAATCTTACTTTGTATGGTTTTATATTTTGAGCTTGGGCAATATTTCGTGATATTTTCACCCTCTTGATATTACTTATATTCTGTACAGCACTTCTAATTACTTGTCCAGATTCCCTTCATCGTGGGTTGTGTTGTGATGTTCGGCCTTCAATTTTGACCTATAGATCGATTCGAAAAAACACAAAAAATTAAGTTTTCGGTCCAATTCATCCCTATATTATTATCGGATCATCACCGAAAATTATTATAGATATATGAACTGGATACTCATAAAAAATTTCAAGGCGATCAGCGCTATATTCTAGCCCTCTAGTGTGGCAATAGGTTACTAAATAATATATGAATTCGTAAGCACCTGTAAATCCGAGTATATACGACAATATAATTGGTATCAATTTAAAGGCTACTCATCTTGGATATACTATCAATTTATCGGCTCTATGTCCTTCAGGAGTAAATATATACGCTATAGAATACAAATTTTGTAATTTTTCACACAAACGTAATTTTTCACACATTTGACCCGCTAAATATTGACCGATCTTTATCAAAACAGGCATGCTTATTCTTTGGCCAATCCCCTTCACCGTATAAAAATTCGAGATGTTGGGGCCATAATTGCGGCCTCTGGAGCGACCAGAAAAACCGACAAAAATAAAGTTGTTGATCCATTTCATCCCCTAAATATTAACCGATCTTTTCCAAAAACAATAGGGGTCTTCAATGGCCAGAACCCATGTCTAGATCGACTCATCTAGTCGAGATATGATCGGTGTACTTAAAGGTGGGTCTAGGACCAATATTTCGCGGCGTTACAAACTCTTGGGGCTGCATAAAGCTATAATACCATGCAACATAGTTGTGTAGGGTATAAAAATACCACCTGTTTTAATATCGATATAAATATTACTTCAGACCATCAGAAAAATTAGAAAATCAATCAAAGTTCGAAATATTATTAACATGCAATTGCGTATCCTAACTGCCCTTGTCTTATTGGCCATGTTCACCGTTTCTGCCATGGCTGCATCAAAAAAATTCTATCTGAGGGATAAACGGTCACCCATTGATGCTGCTGCCCTGGCCAGTGTGTGTGTTCAAATCCGGAATTTAGACATTTTTGAAAATTGATTAATTTAATATCCACGAATGGAGCGTTCACGAATGGATTTCTTAAATATTTTTTTTTTCAAGGCATATCAATAGACGTGATTTTTTTTAAAAATTCTCTTTAAGACCTAACAATGACGTGTTTTTTTAACAATGTTTTCAAGGCCTACCAATAGGCGTGGATTTTTTAAAACATTTTTTTCAAGGCCTTCCAATAGGCGTGGATTTTTTAAATCATTTTTTTCAAGGACTTCCAGTAAGCGTTTCTTTGTTAAATGTTTTATTTTTAAGGCCTACCAATAGGCCTGGATTTTTGAAATAATTTTTTGAGACCTACAAATACGCCGTTTATTTTTTATTGTGATCTCCTCAGACTAAAACAGCGCCATCGATATGTGGCTGGTTATGATCTTTACTAAACACAGTCTTATGGAGACACGCTTTTTGGAAAAAATATAATTATAATTCCCAAAAATAAACTGGAGTCACTTTAATTGATATTTGATGCGGGTTAAATATACAATTTATTTTGAATTATATTCATATATAAATATATTAATTTTCATTATTACATTTTGTTGATTCAACGACCAGCCAATGTTTGAAGTGTCTTAGGATTGAGAGATTGTCCGTCATCATAATAATACCACTCTTGTGGAGATCCCATTGCCGAAACGACAAATAAGACCGCGGTAACGAAAGTAATTATGAAACGATACTGCATGGTGGCGCCAGTTGCTATTTAACTCCTTGCAACAGGTTGGCTGATATTTATATGGTTTTATTTGTAACTGGGTGTTCTCTCTATAAGGGAAAAGCGACAGTAAACAGACTATTAAAAGACACCATATAAAAACTAATTTAAAAAAACGACACAACACATTAAACGATTATTTGTAGAAAATAATTTAAATTATTGGTTTATTACATAAAGAACTAATTTCTAAAAAGTCAATTCAACAACATTTCAATTATAATTATCTTTTTCAAAATCTTTCGAAGAAATCGAATTTTGTTCTGAGAAATATTCGTGTAGTTAGTCACGAACCGATTTATTGAAAATAACTTACAATACCCATTTTCATATATATAACGACAGCTTACCCTTTGTCAAATTAGTAAAATTTGAAAGTTTACCTACTACGCATCGTCATGAAGTTTAGTCTCCTAACTTCCATTGTAATACTTGGTCTGGTTACATCGGCTTATTGCCAAAATGGCGGCTGGATTGGACCCGTCCGAAAAGAGAGATCACCCATTCCTCCTGAGGCCCTTATCTCGTTGGCTGGCTGAATTAAATTTTTGAACTTTGGAATGGAAATTTATGTGAACTACTGACCAACAACAGAAAACAATTCCAATAAAATCTTATAAATAAATGAATCCAATCGGATACTCTTATTGTTTCATTTAAATATTGCAATTTCTAACATACATACTTTTAGATGGGCTAGTACCTTCCCACAAATGTTCAACTCTTTGATAAAATTATATACACAAAGCGAATGGTAAATCCTATAAGGTCTACACATGGCGGACCTTAATATTTATACTAACCATACACTTAGTGCTACTATGTAGGTCAATCATCTCTGGTAACTCCCCCCACTTTGACAGTAGGCAAACCGAAAAGCATACACAAATCAGGCTTACATCCCCCTTCAGATGGAATGTATTCGAAGATAACACCAAATACGAGTGGTTGGAGATTACAGCGCCACCCATAGGAAAATGGCAACATCAAATAAGCAAGGATATCAACCACTGAAATAATTCAAGTAAGCCGTTATCTTAGGAATTGTTCCAACGCTTGCCAATTGGAGTGGATTTTTTCAATGCCTAACATTAGGCTTCGATTTTTTTTTAAATACTTTTATCAAGGCCTATCAATAGGCGTGGAGTTTTTTAATATGTTTTTCATGGGCGTGGATTTCTTAAATAAATTTATCCAAGGGTTGTCAATTGGCAGAATTTTTTGAATATGTTTTCTCAAGGTCTAATAATTGGCATATTTTTTAATATGTTTTTTAAGACATATTAATAGACTTGGATGTCTTAAATAATTTTTTTCAAGGCCTATTAGTAAGAGAAGATCTTTTAATTATTTTATATTCTAGACCTACCAATAGGAGTGGATTTTTTTAATATTTGTTTCAAAGCCATATAAGCGTGGGTACTTTAAATATTTTTTCAAGCCATACAGGCGTGGATACTTCAAATATATTTTTAGGGTCTACGAATAGGCATCTGTTTTTTAAGAAATTTTTTTCAAGGCCTACGAATGGGCCTGGATTTTTCATATAATTTATTTTCAAGGCCTACCAATAGGTGTGGATCTATTGAAAAATCGTTTTTTTATTGTGAACTTCTCAGACTAAAAAAAAACGCCACCGAGAGATATGTGATTATGTGGCTGGTTATGATCTTTGCTAAACAAAATCTTGACTATAAATTTTGACTGCTGATGTCTTTGCTAAAACACAGTCTAGCCACAATTTCTCCCAGTCCCAATCAAACATAGGGTGATTATGGAGGATGATTTGTCAAATGTAATAAAAAACTATTAAAATGTACAGCTGTCTTTGGACAACATTACCACACTTTTTGGACAAAATTGAGATTCCAAAAACAAATTGGCTTATTTTGGATCCAAAAGATTTAATTCGCAAAAATTCAAAAGATTGAAAAATTGACATTTGTTGCGGGTTAAATATACAATTTATTTTGAATTATATTCATATATAAATATATTAATTTTCATTATTAAATTTTGTTGATTCATCGACCAGCCAATGTTTGAAGGGTTTTAGGATTGAGAGATTGTCCGTCGTCATATTGATAATCTTGTGGAGATCCCATTGCCGAAACGACAAATAAGACGGCGGTAACAAAGGCGATTATGAAACGATACTGCATGGTGGCACAAGTTGCTATTTAACTCCTAGGAGCAGGTTCGCTGATATTTACATGGTTTTATTTGTAACTAGTTGTTCTCTTTATAATGGAAAGAAACTATTAAAATACAAAATATAGAAACTAGTTAAGATGGTTGGCCAATAAAAAGTTATACAACGAAACAAATAATATTTCAATTAGAATTATCTTTATCTAAATAATTGGGAATAGGGTTAGTCACGAAACAATTTAATTAAAAAAACGCTTGAGGCATGCGAATACAAATTGAGGAATTCCATAAACCCATATGTGTTGACATGAAGTTTAGCCTTCCATCTCACATTGTAATACTTGGTTTGGTTGCATCTGTTCATGCCAAAATGGCGGATGGTTAAATGAAATTTTGAACATTGGAATGGAAATTTATTCAGGATAAAAAGGCTGTATGATACAATCTTATTGCGCAAATTAAGCTTTTATCCTCGTATACCAAATATCCTCGGAGTAACACAAATGTGTGTGCAATAAAGCTCTGTCGTGAATTCAACAGATCTTTCTGAATTTTATTAGGGCCCAGTACCTATAACAATACTTTCTCTCTTTAATATTGCGAAACTGAGAGTTCTTACAAATTGAATATTGAAAATAATATACCATCATCCTCTTGCCACAGCGCGTTCTACAAAGCCATTTTTGTCGGACATTCTTTAAATCATTTGCCACTTTTTTCCAGGAAATAAAACACCGATATTCTGTTTGCCTTTTTTCCTTCATTCGCTTTCCTTTTCCTCCTAACATCTACAAAAAATGGAAAATTAGAATATCAACATTGAAATTTGAGTCAATGACAATTCTTTGTTGACTTATTGCCGGAGCAAACTTCCAAATGCCATTGAGTATCAATGAAAATCCACTTGGAAATGTATCGCCAGAAAAGAAGAATTAAGTCTATTCCATTTACAAACACTTGAAATTGTTTTCAGGTACATGCCTCAAGGTTAAATAGTTTACATAGAGGGGCTTCACATTACGATTGCATCAGAAAATCGAATATCGTTGCTGACGTTAGATATACCCATATTTTCATCCCAAAGCATTGCCATTTTTTCCCGAAATATACAAATAGGTTTTCTTCAGCCTGTCCTAAGTGATGGCATGCCATCTATCGTTGCCAAGAAATAACACCGGCTTGCATTTTTGCAGTGGTTGTGGTCTTTGCTAGTTTAGTGTTACCAATATTCATCTAGGTGGTGCTATCTCCTGTCATTCCTAGTTTGTGATATCGTCATGTGTCAGAGGGCATCAGATGCATTTAATCGTGAAATGGATGTAAACCTCATGTACAAAAAATTTAAAAGATTTTTGGTTATAATTTTAAATTTTAGAAAATCCAATATCCAACGAAATATTACATTCAATACAAGTTTTCAGATTAACAAGTGGTGGCGTTGCCGATAGATTTACATATATTCTCAGCCCATAAGCTATGCTGCATTCTTTTCTCTTTTTACAACTTTTCTGAAGCCATTGAACATCCTCATAGCATTGCCATTTTTTCCGAAGTAGATAAAGAGATTTTCTGCAGGCTGTCCTACATCCTGAAGCAACACCTACTTGAATTTTGTGCAGTGGTTGGGGTCTTTGCTTTTTCGCTTCGTGTGGCGCTATCTTCTGTCATTCCTAGTTTGTGATGTTGTCATGAGTCAGAGGGCATCGGAATCATTTCACCTACTTGCATTTTGTGCAGTGGTTGTGACCTTTGCTAATTTAGTGTAGCCAATTGCCCGCTAGGTGTTGCTATCTTCTGTCATTCTTATGCTGTGGTATCCTCATGTGTCAGAGGGCGTCGGATTCATTTCTTCAGGTAGCTAAATGGTTTTCTGAGCCTGTCCTACGTAATGGGATGTCATCTATTATTGCCAAGAAACAACACCCAATTGCATTTTTGCCGTGGTTGTGGCCTTTGCTTATTTAATGTTACGAATTTTACTCTAGGTGGCACTATCTCCTGTCATTTCTATATTGTGGTATGCTCATTTTTCAGAACGCTCTCGTGATTTCAAGATACAGACTATATCGACAAGATTTTCAAAATACAGACTATATCGAGACCGAATTTTTAATTGCATTATATATATGTATGGGGTCTGACATATGTCACAAGCTGAGGGCCTACATCTGTCGGTAACACCGTCTAACATTTTTATACCCTACACAACTATGTTGTCAGGGTATTATAGCTTTGTGCAGCCCCAAAATTTTGTAACGCCGCGAAATATTGGTCTTAGACCCACCTTTAAGTATACCGATCGTCATATCTCGACTATCTGAGTCGATCTAGACATGTGTGTCCGTCCGTCTGTCCATTATAATTTGTAAACACGATACAGGCCACAGTTATTGACCAATCTCCACAAAATTGTGCATGTAGGATGGGTTCTGGCCAATGAAGACCCCTATTGTTTTTGCTAAAGATCGGATTATATTTAGGGGATGAAATGGACCAAATACTTCATTTTTTCGTTTTTCTGATCGCTCCAGAGGCCGCAATTATGGCCCGAACGTAACGAAATTTTACATGAAGAAGGAGATCGGGCTAAAGAATAAGCATGCCTGTTTTGATAAAGATAGGTCAATATTTAGCTTGTCAAATGGACCCTGACTTTTGTGTGAAAAATTACAAAATTTGTATTCTATGGCGTATATATTTAATCCTGAAGGACACAGACCCGAGAAGTTGATAGTATATCCAAGAGGAGTGGTTGACCTTTAAATTGATACCAATTATATTGTCGTATGTACTCAGATGTGGGAGTTGCACTTAAATATTTACAGGTGCTTACGTATTCAGATATTATCTAGTAACCCATTACCACACTAGAGGAGGTAAGTATAGCGCTGTCCTCTTTGAAATTTTCCATGAGGATCCAGGTATTCTCAAGGACAACGCCTATAATTTTCGATGATACTCAGATAATAATTTTGGGATGAAGTGGACCGAAAACTTAATTTGTTGTGTTTTTCAAGTCGATCTATAGCCAACCACAACCCACGGTGAAGGGAATCTGCACAAGTAATTAGAAGGGCTGTACTGAATATTAGTAATATTTGTTGACCTCTTGACGGTCAAGAGGGTGTAAATATATAGCGAAATATTGCCCAAGCTCAGAATATAGAGCCACAGAATGTTATATTTTCGTGGAAGTTGTGTAGGGTATCATATGGTCGGCCCCGTCCGACTATACTGCTCCGCTCACTGGTTTAGAATCGTTTTAGGCACAAAACAAAAATTTATTTAATTTTCAAATGCTTTTATTAAAATCGTTATATGACAAAATATTGTTGTTTTTGTTGTTGTTTCGGGTCACTTTACATAATTTCAATCCATTCACAGCGGCTGACAAACTAACCAGCCAAACTGGCAAGGACGGCGGGATCAATTGGTGAACGTTTTACCAATTTGATTGGTTCAGGAGATGCCATTGCCGAAACGGCAAAAAGGGCAACAAGGACGATGGAAGCCAAAAGACGGAATTGCATGATGATAATTTGTTGATTTTGAAAATTTAATTTCTAATTTCCAATAAGCTGAAATTCCGATATTTATATGAAAATTGATTGCCAGATTTCAATTTTTAAAATTATGATTATTTGGAAAAAATATTTTATACATTATTGTTTCAAAACAATATACATTATTGTTCCAACAACAATAAACAATTGATTGTTTGAATATGGCACACCTGTTGCAATGATGTGGTATTTCCAACACATTGGCACTGTATGTCTGTATATGGATATTATTTTTGTTAAAGATAATCAATATATTAGTGGATGAAAATTGCATGGTTTTGGATATAAGGATATATAAAATAAAAAAAAAAAACAAACTATGTTAATTTCGACCGGAGTGAAGTTTTTCGTATCAGCAATAAGCCCTCATACAAAAAATCCGATCGATTATAGGTATTTTGATTGTCCTCTAAATCTGAACCGATTTTCACGAAACTTGACCAACATCCTTCTTAATTCAGGGACTTCGGTTCACCATTTACCTTAAATCGGAGTAAAATGTATATGTGAGCTATATCTAAATCCGATTTTCTGGAAACTTGACCAACATCATTGTAGAATTAATTCAGCACGATGTGCCAAGTTTCGTGCAAATCAACAGATATGCAGGAACTTTGCTACACCATTTCCATAAAATCGGACGAATATATATATATATATATATATATGAGAGCTATATCTAAATCTGATCCGATTTTCACGAAACTTCACCCACTTCATTCTAGACTGAATACAGTACGCTTACCAAATTTCGCCCAAATCGAAAGATATACGGGGACTTTGGTACACCATTTCCATAAAATCGGAAGAAACTATATATGGGAGGTATATCTAAATCTCAATTGATATTCACGAAACTTAACACACATCATTATATACTTAATTCAAGACGCCATGCCAAATCTAAAGATATACTGGGACTTTGGTGCACCATTTCCATAAAATCGTAAGAAAATATATATGGGAGTTATATATAAATCAGCACCGATTTTCACGAAACGTTTCCCACATCATTCTAGACTGAATTCAGTACTCTGTGCCAAATTTCGTGCAAATCGAAAGATATATAGGGACTTTGGTAGACCATTTCCATAATATCGGAAGAAAATATATATGTGAGCTATATCTAAATCTGAACCGATTTTCACGAAACTTAACACATATCATTCTACAGTTAATTCAGTATGATATGCCAAATTTCGTGCATATCGAAAGATGTATAGGAACTTTGGTACACCATTTACCTTATGGGGACCCCCCCCCCCCCCATTCTCGGGGTCAAATTTTTTGTTAACTTAATTCCAATCTACACTAATTCAAGAATGTGCCTACCAAATTTCAAGTAAAAATCTCAAGAACTCTTGAAGATATATCCGATTTATTGTGTCAGCATCAAGTGACGGCTGAAGGGCTTCTCAAACTTTAAACGCTTTTTTTTTGCGAATGGCGGGCACGATAACTCAAAAACTAATAACCCAATCGATTTCAAATTTTTACACGTTTCTCTGTGAGTGTATAGCTATCGTATGAACTAGGATAAAGCCAATCGGTGAAGATCTTCCTTATTTTTTAAATTGGTTTTTGGTCAAAAATCAGCGATTTTCCAAAAATATTTTTTCAAAGGTCCGCCATTTTGTTAATTTTAGAGCGAAGTCAATAATCCTAGTTCATACGAGAGCCAGATATGTACTCTTTCTAACACCGTTGGAATTTTCGGATTCCGATGTTCCAGTGAGGAGTTATCATGCCCGCCATCAAAAATAAGGACTTTTCTTTGACCACAAAAAACAACAACAAAAAAACAACAAAAAATTTTTGTAAATTATTTTTCTTCTTTTTTAAATCTTCAAATATATATGTGCAAAGTTACAAAACTTAACAAGCATAGGTATAGATTTACCAGCCCATTGAAAATCTTGAAAAATTAAAATCGAGAATGGGTGGGGTTCCCTTAAATCGGACGAATATATATATGGGAGCTATATCTAAATCTGAACCTATTTTCCCCAATTTCAGTAGGGTTCGTCCTTGGGTCAAATAGATGAGCTGTGCCAAATTCCATCCAATTCGGATCATAAAAAAATATAATTTTTTATCTGTCTGTCTTCTGTCCTTTATAAACAAAACCCTATCAAAATACATGTCTATCAAATACAATTTTTACATTATTACAATACCTAACATTTTGTCAGTCAAATATTCAAGACAAAAAAATCTGGTTATAGAAAAAAAACAAAAACAAACACATTAAAATGTCGCAACATATTCCAACATTCTATTTCACAGTGTCTGGCATTCCTTCAATCGCTTTGTTTTTTTCATAGAAATTAAATTGTACATTGAATTTCGTATTGTGTGTCCTTATTGGCTTTTCTTCTTATCCGTTTTGGTTTGTCTTTTGCTGTTAAGATAGCATTGAAATTTGAGTTACTTCAAATTTCTTTCTTGGTCTATTGTTGCGCCACCTCACCCCTAAAGAAAATGTCACAAAGTATCAACGGAATCTACTTAGAGATGTATTAGAAATCTATCTCATTTACAAACCACTTGAAATTTCTGTCAGACATCCAGGGATGGTCCGTATGACGAATTTTTAGGTTTTCGACTGTTAAAAAGGTGTAAACGTCGAAAACGTCATATACCTGTATAAAATGTAGTAAATCTAGAAAACGTCATTTATTCGAATATTATTACCATATACCGTTATTTTCAAAATACGTATTATTTTTACATATATCTGTCTGTTCCTTACTAGAACTAATACAAAATTCTAAACTTTTTGGAGAAAATTTTTTTGAAATTTTATATGGATTTCAGGAAAGGGGTATTTTGTCAAAAATCTAATGGTTTTGGGTGGGTTTCCGACGTTTCTGACGTATGTAATATACGTCGAAAATGTACGTCATTTACGTCACTGTTTCTGACGGACCATCTCTGACGGACAGCCTTCGTTTGGCGGTACTTCATACCAGCATATATCATGGAGAAGGCGGAGATGCCGAACATTTTTGTTTATATAAAATAATAGCTGGTATCCTCTATTCTAATAATAAGCCATCCATAAGACGTTCACAAAAATCCAAATCTGCAACAATGATTCAAAGGCTTCAAATATCCGAAGGACCTTCAAATAATAATTTAAAAACAAAATAAGTCAAATGGCTTATTTTTTTCAAAATTAATAAAATATTTACAATAAATGTCCTTGGTAAAAGGTCGGTCAAAATATATTAAAAAATCCCCAACAAAGGTCCTTCGAAAACTATAAAAAAAATCCACGTTTATATCTCTCAAAGCCTTTATGAATGTAATTTAAAACTCAGTGAGCAGAGCAGTATAGTCGGACGAGGCCGACCATATGATACCCTACACAACTTCCACGGAAATCGAACTTTCTGTGGTTCTATATTCTGATCGTGGGCAATATTTTGCGACATTTGAACCATCTTGACCTACTAGGGGTCAACAAATATTACTAATGTTCAGTACAGCCCTTCTAATTACTTGTCCAGTTTCCCTTCCCTTGTGTTTCGATTTTTAGCTTCCAATTGTGTCTCGAAAAATACACTTCATCCCAATGTTATTATCTGATCATCACCGAAACTTATAGGCGTTGTCCTTGACCATACATTCATCCTCGTGGAAAATTTTCCAGCGATCAGCGCTACATTTCCGCCATCTAATGTGGCAATGGGTTACTAAATAATATATGAATGCGTAAGCACCTGTAAGTATTTACATGTAACTCCCACATCCGAGTATATATGTACTCGGATGTTTATATATATGTTCATATCAATTTGAAGGTCAATCACTCCTCTTTGATATACTATCAACTTCGTGGGTGTATGTCCTTCAGGGGTAAATATATACGCCATAGAATACAAATTTTGTAATTTTTCATACAAAAGTCAGGATCCATTTGACCCGCTAAATATTGACCAATCCTTATCAAAACAGGCATACTTATTATTTGGCCCGATCCCCGATCTCGCGCGATGTTCGAGCCATAATTGCGGCCTCTGTAGCGAACAGAAAAAACGGCCAAAAATTAGTATTTGGTCCATTTCATCCCCTAAATGATAGCCGATTTTAACAAAACCAATAGGGTTTTCACTGGGCAGAACTCATCCTACATGCAAAATTTCGTGAAGATTGGTCCATAATTGTGGCCTGTATCGTGTTTACAAATTATAATGGACAGACGGACGGATACACATGGCTAGATCGACTCAACTAGTCGAGATATGACGATCTGTATACTTAAAGGTGGGTCTAGGACCAACATTTCGTGGCGTTACAAACTCTTGGTGCTGCATAAAGCTATAATACCCTGACAACATAGTTGTGTAATGTATAAATATAGTTTTACTGTGTATGTGTTCAAATCCAACACCTAAAAATCTACAGAATTTAGACAATTTTGAAAGTTGGGTAATTCATTTTTTAAGGCATATCAATAGGCGTGAATTTTTTAAAAATTCTATTTAAGGCCTACCATTAGACGTGTTTTTTTAAACAATGTTTTCAAGGCCTGCCAATAGGCGTTTCTTTGTTAAATATTTTATTTTTAAGGCCTACCAATAGGCCTGGATTTTTGAAGTAATTTTTTTGAGACCTACAAATAGGCCGTTTATTTTTTTATTGTGATCTTCTCAACTAAAACAACGCCACCGATATGTGAATATGTGACGGGTTATGATCTTTGCTAAACACAGTCTTGACTATACATTCTGACTGCTGATGTCTTTGCTAAAACACAGTCTAGCCACAATTTCTCCTAGTCGGTGAGGTTCTTAATCAAACATAGGGTGATTATGGAGGATTTGTCAAATGTAAATAAATGTAATGTAAACATAAAACTATTAAAATATACTGCTGTCTTTAGACAATATTACAATAATATATTTTTTGACAAGTTAAAAATATGGAGGCAGGCTTTTTGGAAAAAAAATGTAGTTATTTTGGATCCCTGTTATACTCACCAAAAGCTTTAATTCCCAAAAATAAACTGGAGTCACTTTAATTGATATTTAATGCGGGTTAAATATACAATTTATTTTGAATTATATTCATATATATATTAATGTTCATTATTACATTTTGTTGATTCAACGACCAGCCAATGTTTGAAGTGTCTTAGGATTGAGAGATTGTCCGTCATCATAATAATACCACTCTTGTGGAGATCCCATTGCCGAAACGACAAATAAGACCGCGGTAACGAAAGTAATTATGAAACGATACTGCATGGTGGCGCCAGTTGCTATTTAACTCCATGCAAGAGGTTGGCTGATATTTATATGTTTTATTTGTAACTGGGTGTTCTCTCTATAATGGAAAAGCGACAGTAAACAAACTATTAAAAGACACTATATAGAAACTAATTTAAAAAAACGACACAACACATTAAATTAGAAATAATTAAATTATTGGATAGAAAATAATTTAAATTATTGGGTTATTACATAAAGAACTATTTTCTAAAAAATCAATTCAACAACATTTCAATTATATCTATCTTTATCTAAATCTATGGAAAAAAATCGAATTTTGTTCTGAGAAATATTCGTGTAGTTAGTCACGAACCGATTTAACTAAAAATACTTACAATACCCATTTTCATATATTATATATATATGAAAATGGGTATTGTCAGATTACCCTTTGGCAAATCAGTAAAATTTGAGAGTTTACCAACTACGCATCGTCATGAAGTTTAGTCTCCTAACTCCCATTGTAATACTTGGTCTGGTTACATCGGCTTATTGCCAAAATGGCGGCTGGATTGGACCCGTTCGAAAAGAGAGATCACCCATCCCCCCTGAGGCCCTAATCTCGTTGGCTGGCTGAATTACATTTTTGAACTTTGGAATGGAAATTTATGTGAAATACTGACCAAAAACAGAAAATAATTCAAATAAAGACTTATAATTAAATGAATCCAATCGGATACTCCTATCGTTTCATTTGAAATAAAATACCCGATTACAGTCATTTCAGATGAAAAATGTGCCCAAATCTTGAAATTTGAAAGCCAAATTGCAAGTATTGATTACTTTGAAGTAATCTTCGACAGCCGTTCCATCGCACTATAGGTCAAATAACCACTTTTTCTGTGCAAAATTAATAGCGGCAACAAAATCATAGTATTCGTCATGAAATTTGGCCCAACTGATTTTTTTGTTACTTGAATCGTTATTTTTGAATTTGGAAGAAATCGGTTCAGGTTTGGATATAGCTCCCATATTATATGTTCGTACGATTTTATGTAAATGGTGCATCAAAGTCCGATTTGCCTGAAATTTGGATTTATAAGTAAATGAAGAATGCAAAATGTGGCCGAATGCACAAAACATACTGAAATAAGGGTAACCTAACATGTGACAAATTTCGATGAAATCAGTTTATATTTCTATATTTGGCTTTAAATTTATTTACATAATTTTGTCCCATTGTAAGTAGCAACTCTATATCTGACCAAAATTTAGTATAGGTTGCAGAAAGACATGTTTAATTTCATGGTAAGGGTCCTTCAAAAATGCGACGTCTGTTAGGATTCCATCTGTTGAATATACCTACTAATAGGTTTGGATTTCTTAAATAATTTTTTTTCAAGGCCTATTAGTAAGCGAAGATCTTTTAATTATTTTATTTTCTAGACCTACCAATAGGAGTGGATTTTTTATAGATTTGTTTCAAGGCCATATAAGCGTGGGTACTTTAAATATTTTTTTCAAGCCATACAGACGTAGATACTTCAAATATATTTTTAGGGTCTACGAATAGGCATCTATTTTGTAAGTATTTTTTTTTCAAGGCCTACGAATACTTGGCCTGGATTTTTTATATAATTTATTTTCAAGGCCTACCAATAGGCGTGTATCTATTGAAATATCGTTTATTTTTTTATTGTGATCTTCTAAGACTGAAACAACGCCACCTATATATATGTGATTATGTGGTTGGTTATGACCTTTGCTAAGCACAGTCTTGACTGTAAATTCTGACTGTTGATGTCTTTGCTAAAACACAGTCTAGCCACAATTTCTCCTAGTCCCAATCAAACATAGGGCGATTATGGAGGATGATTTGTCAAATGCAATAAAAAACTATTAAACTGTACAGCTGTCTTTGGACAACATTACCATACTTTTTGGAAAAAATTGAGTTTCCAAAAACAAATTAGCTTATTTTGGATCCTTATTATACTCACCAAAAGCTTTAATTCCCAAAAAAAGTCACATAAATTGATGGGGGTTAAATATACAATTTATTTTGAATTATATTCATATATATTAATTTTCATTATTACATCGTGATGTTTCATCGACCAGCCAATGTTTGAAGTGTTTTAGGATTGAGAGATTGTCCGTCGTCATATTGATAATCTTGTGGAGATCCCATTGCCGAAGCGACAAATAAGACGGTGGTAACGAAAGCAATTATGAAACGATACTGCATGGTGGCGCAAGTTGCTATTTAGCTCCTTACAGCTGGTTGGCTGATATTTATATGGTTTTATTTGGGACTAGTTGTTCTCTATAATGGAAAAGCTACAGTTAAAAATTATTAAAAGACAATATATAGAAACTAATTACAATTGTTGGCCAATAAAAAAACAACCACAACTCATTTAAAGATTATTACTTCAATTAAAATTATCTTTATCTAAATCTATCGAAAAAATCGAATTTTGTTCTGAGAAATATTCGTGCAGTTAATCACGAACCGATATAATTAAAAATACTTACAATACCTAATTTCATATAAATAACGACAGTTTAGCCTTTGTCGAATCAGTAAAATTTGAAAACTTACCAACTACGCATCGTCATGAAGTTCAGTCTCCTAACTCCCATTGTAATACTTGGCCTGGTTACATCGGCTTATTGCCAAGATGACGGATGGATTGGACCCGTCCGAAAGAAGAGATCACCCATTCCTCCTGAGGCCCTTATCTCGTTGGCTGGCTGAATTAAATTTTTTAACTTTGGAATGACAATTTATTTGAACTACTGACCAAAAACAGAAAACAATTCAAATAAAATCTTATAAATAAATGAATCCAATCGGATACTCCTATCGTTTCATTTTAAAATTTCAAGTTTTCTTTTAATGTTAATCCGATGAGAACCTAAAATAGCCAATTACAGTAATTTCAGATGAAAAATGTGCCAAAATCTTAAAATTTGAAAGCCAACTTGCAAGCATTGGATTAATTTTCGACAACCGTTCCATCGTCGTTTTTTGAAAATGTTAAGTTCAATCGCGCCTTCGTACCAAAAAGCACACCAAATATTGACTTTTTCTGGATGTATTGGGCTCATCCCAATTACTTGAGGACTCTAATAACCCAAAATTCGGCAATTTTTATTTATTAATTTTTATTCATTAACATACCCACCAAGTGATAAATGTGCTTCATACCTGAAGAACAAGAGCAGGACAAATGGCAAATAACAGCCACATATGCGGGAGAATGAAGTGAGATATGTGGAATATAGGCCCAGTCCATCTAGCACCTCTCCGAAAAAAATAAAAAAAATGGATATTTCTGGGTCATTCGGCCTCCGATTTGATTCAAACTGGTTTGATCTACCAAACCTACTTTTAGATGGACTAGTACCTTCGCACAAATGTTCAACTCTTTGATAAAATTATATAATTATGTTAAATCCTATGTGATCTATACATGGCGGACCTTAAAATTTATACTAACCATACACTTAGTGCTACTATCGGCTATGTAGGTCAATCATCTCTGGTAACTCACCTCACTTTGACAGTAGGCAAACCAGAACGCATACACAAATCCGGAGGTTTATATTCCCCTCCAGTTGGAATGTATTCGAAGATAACATCAATTACGATTGTTTGGAGATTCAAGCGCCACCCAGAGGAAAATGGCAAAAATAAATAGGCGAGGATCTCAACCACTGAAGTAATTCAAGTAAGCCGTTCTCTTAGGAATTGTTTCAACGCTTGCCAATAGGAGTGGATTTTTCCAATGCTTAACAATAGGCTTGGATTTTTTAAATACTTTTATCAAGGCCTATCAATAGGCGTGGAGTTTTTTAATTTCCTTTTTTTAAGGTCTACCAACAGACGTGAATTGGCATAATTTTGTTTAAGATATGTTTTTTCATGGGCGTGGATTTCTTAAATAAATTTATCCAAGGCCTATCAATTGGCATAATTTTTTTAATATGTTGTTTCAAGGCCTAATAATTGGCATATTTTATTTAATATGTTTTTTAAGACCTATTAATAGACTTGGATTTCTTAAATATTTTTTTTTCAAGGCCTATTGGTAAGCGAAGATCTTTTAATTATTTTATTTTCTAGACCTACCAATGAGGTGGATTTTTTAAATATTTGTTTCAAGGCCATATAAGCATGGGTACTTTAAATATTTTTTTCAAGCCATACAGGCGTGGATACTTCAAATATATTTTTAGGGTCTACGAATAGGCATATATTTTGTAAGTATTTTTTTCAAGGCCTGGAATTTTTATATAACTTATTTTCAAGGCCTACCAATAGGTGTTTATCTATTGAAATATTGTTAATTTTTTTATTGTGATCTTCTAAGACTGAAACAACGCCACCAATATATATGTGATTATGTGATTGGTTATGATCTTTGCTAAACACAGTATTGACTATAAATTCTGACTGTTGATGTCTTTGCTAAAACACAGTCTAGCCACAATTTCTCCCAGTTGTTAAGGTTGCAAATCAAACATAGGGTGATTATGGAGGACGATTTGTCAAATGTAATAAAAAACTATTAAAATATACTGCTGACTTAAAAAAAAATATATAAATAAAAATCAGGCAGGCTTTTTGGAAAAACACAGTTATTTTGGATTCCTATTATACTCACCAAAAGCTTTAATTCCCAAAAATAAACTGAAGTAACTTTAATTGATATTTGATGCGGGTTAAATATACAATTTATTTTGAATTATATTCATATATACATATATAATTTTTCATTATTACATTGTGTTGATTCATCGACCAGCCAATGTTTGAAGGGTTTTAGGATTGAGAGATTGTCCGTCGTCATATTGATAATCTTGTGGAGATCCCATTGCTGAAACGACAAATAAGACGGTGGTAACGAAAGCAATTATGAAACGATACTGCATGGTGGCACAAGTTGCTATTTAACTCCTAGGAGCAGGTTCGCTGATATTTATATGGTTTTATTTGTAACTAGTTGTTCTCTTTATAATGGAAACAAAGTATTAAAAGACAATATATAGAAACTAATTGAAATTTTTGGCCAATAAAAAGAAGTTCTCCAACGAAACAAATAATATTTAAATTAGAACAATCTTTATCTAAATTTTTCGAAAAAAAAACTCGAGAAATTTTCGTGCAGTCGGTAATTGTGTTAGTCACGAACCGATTTAATTGAAAACGCTTCAGACTTGCATATACAAATTTAGGAATTACAAAAACGTTTTGAGGATATTTTCTTTATTCAGGATAAAAACGGCAGTATGATACAATCTTAATTGAAAATATTCCTGCCGAACGTTAACCTTTTATGCACGTAGACCAAATATCCTCGGAGTAATACAAATGTATATGCAAACATTTATAGCTCTGTCGTGAATTCAACAAATCTTTCTGAATTTTATTAGGACTCATTGCCTATAAAAAATCCTTTCTCTCTTTAATATTGCGAGACTGAGAGGTCTTACAAATCGAATATTGAAGTTAATATTCCCTCATATATTTCTCTTGGTTGTATTGTACCGCCATAAACACATTTAAACTGTCACAGCGCGTTCTACAAAGCCATTTTTATCTGACATTCTTTAAATCATTTTTTCCACTTTTTTTCATGGAAATAAAACACCGATATTCTGTTTGCCTTTTTTCTTTCTATTTGCCTTTCTTTTCCTCCTAACATCTACAAAAAATGGAAAATTAGAATATCAACATTGAAATTTGAGTCAATGACAATTCTTTGTTGACTTATTGCCGGGGCAAACTTCCAAATGTCATTGAGTATCAATGAAAATCCACTTGGAAATGTATCGCCAGAAAAGAAGAATGAAGTCTATTCCATTTACAAACACTTGAAATTGTTCTCAGGTATTTTTGGTTTTCTTTTCTTGTTTTTATGCGGTATTTGATATCTTCAAAATTTGTTATGGTACAGGAGGTGTCAGTGATGTTTTTTTTTATTTGGGAATAAATTAACTGGATTTTCTTCTTGTTCATCAAATAATAATGTAAGTAAATATTTGATTAGTTTTGTTGAAATTAACATTTCCTTAGGGATAAGAAATTACCGAAGCTAAGATGTGGAGATATATGTAAGACATGACAAATAAAAAGTTATAAAAATTGTTTATACACTAAAAAACTCTACATGCCTTATGTTTAAATAGTTTACATATTGGGCTTCACATTACGATGGCATCAGAAAATCGAATATCGCTGCTGACGTTAGATATATCTATATTTACAGGCCATAGCATTGCCATTTTTTCCCGAAGTAAATAAATAGGTTTTCTCCAGCCTGTCCCAGGTGATATAGTGCCATCTATCATTGCCAAGACCAGGTTGTGGTCTTTGCTAATTTATTGTTGCCAACTGTCCTACAGGTGGTGCTATCTCCTGTCATTCCTAGTTTGTGATATCGTCATGTGTCAGAGGGCATCGGATGCATTTCATTATGAGGTGGATGTTAACATCATCTACAAAAAATAAAAATTGTTTTTGGTTTAAAATTTAATTTCAAATTTCAGAATATCCAATGAAATATTATATTCAACTAGCAGACCCGGCAAACGTTGTTTTGCCGTATCAAAATTGCATCAATTTAGGTTTTTCCACCAAAAATGCAGACGTTCTCGAGTTACAAAAGGTGTAAGTAACACTCAATTACTTGTAAGTAACATTCGATTACATCAATCTCCGACTTTTTCATGTCTGTCTCAAAAATTTCTTTGGCAAAACTCTTACCACAGCAATTAAAAACAACCGTAGGAAAATGTGAGTCAAATTGGTGCAGTCGTAGTCAATGGAAACATTTTTCACATCATGAAAAATATATTTGATATATATTTGTCAAAAGGCAACGAAAATATATAGCGCGCCATCTGTCGGACGAACTTAAAATTAAACAGAAACACTCCTCACGCCCCATAGAGTATATACATAAAGTTTGTTCAAAATCGATGCAGTAGTTCTTGAGTTACGGTGCAAAAACACAAAAAACTAAATATTGCGCCATCTGTCGGATGAACTTCAAACTACACAGAAACACTCCTCACGCCCCATAGAACCTGTACATACAATTTGGTTAAAATCGGGGCAGTAGTTCTTGAATTACTGTGCAAAAACACAAAAAAACTAAATATTGCGCCATCAGTCAGATGAACCTCAAAGGCATGCCCCATAGAGGCTGTATATACAATTTGGTAAAAATCGGTGCAGCAGTTTTTGAGTTTAGCGATCACGAACATACACGTAATTTTTATATATATATAGAGATAAAAGTTTTCAGATTAACAAATAAAATGTCTCAATTGGTGTGGCCGATAAATTAACATATATTCTCAACCCATGACCTATGCTGCATTCTTTTTTTTACTACTCTTCTGAAGCCATAGAACATCCTCATAGAATTGCAATTTTTCCGAAGCAGATAAATATGTTTTCTGGGCATGTCCTACGTCCTGTTGAGGTGCCATCTATCGTTGCCAAGAAACAACACATACTTGCATTTTGTACAGTGGTTTTGGTCTTTGCTAATTCAATGTTGCCAATTTTTCTCTGGGTGGCGCTATCTCCTGTCATGGGTCAGAGGGCTTAGGATGATTTCATCACGAGGGAGGATTTAAGTCTCATATAAATCGAAAAGTTTTCTTGTTTTAAATTTAATTTTAAATTTCAGTAAATCCAATATCAATCCAAGTTTTCAGATTAACAAGTAAATAATATATATTCTCAGCCCATGACCTATGCTGCACTATTTTCTCTTCTTACTACTGTTCTGAAGCGATAGAACATCCACATAGCATTGCCATCTTTTCCGATTACTCTATTTATTCTAGCTAAGTAGATAAATGGTTTTCTGCAGCCTGTTCTACATAATGGGGTGCCATCTATCGTTGCTAAGTAGCAACACCTACTTGCATATTTGCAGTGATTGTGGTCTTTGCTTATTTAGTGTTGCCTATTTGTGTCTAGGTGGAGCTATCTCCTGCCACTCCTAGTTTGTGATATCCTCATGTGTCAGATGCATCGTGAGGTGGATGTAAACCTCATGTACAAAAAATTTAAAAGATTTTGGGTTTTAATTTTAATTTTAAATTTCAGAAAATCCAATTTCGAACAATAAAAGTTTTCATATTAACTAGTAAAATGTGACCTATGCTGCTACTTCTCCCTTCTTACTACTCTTCTGAAGCCATAGAACATCCACATAGCATTGCTATATTTTCCGATTAGTACTTCGGTGTTATTTCATTTTGTTTATCTTTATTTTAGTTCTAGTTAAATAGGTTTTCGGCAACCTGACCTAAGTAATGGGATGCCATCTGTCGTTGCCAAGAAGTATCACCTACTTCCATCTTGTGCAGTGGTTGTGGTCTTTACTTATTTACTGTTGCCAATTTTTCTCTGGGTGGTGCTATATCCTGTCATTTCTATGTTGTGGTATCCTAGTATGTCAGAGGGCTTCGCATTTCATCATGAAGGGAACTTTGATATTTTGGTTTTGAATTGGGTAGGAAATGATCAATATTTGTCTACTTTTTAGGGTATCATTTATTTACTATTCCGAATTTTGATTGTGTAGCTATTAAAATTTATCAATGTTGTTCAACTTTTTCAGTTCGCCCCCAAATAGCAGAATGTAGGTATTATAGATTTTTTGATCGCATTTTACAACCAGATAGGCTGTAATTTAGTATTTTCTAGACTTAGGTTGTTTCGGATCGAAGTAGTTCAAATAAAACTGTTCTGCAAAAGGAACGATCGGCACTAGATCCAATTGTTTAGTTCATTACGCTGCTGCCATTCGTGGTTGCTCGCATTCACAAAGTTAATTTTGATCCGACTGCTCATCTAGATCATTCGTTCATTTCCCAATTTAAATGTCGTGTTTCACATAACGATTGAACTAAAATGAACTATGTAACTAAATGAACGATTTAGTTCATATTGCGGAGCGAACTACATAAATTGCCTAATCAGGCAAAAAATTTTTGTTATTAGGAATTAAAGAAAATTCTGCACTCCCCATCTACCTGGAAAATAGATTCCAAATTGATTCCAAACTCTTTATATGTTTAACAGTTTTTTATTAAAATCAATATTTTATAAAATTAAGTTTTTCCTGTTGTTATTTCGGGTCACTTTCCATAATTCCAATCAATTCAAATCAAATTGGCTAACAAGTTAACCAATCAAACTGGCCAAGGCGGCAGGATCAATTGGAGAACGTTTCACTTTGAATAATGGTTGAGGAGATGCCATTGCCGAAACGGCAAAGAGGCCCACAAAGACGATGGAAGCCAACAGTCGGAATTGCATGGTGATAATTTGGCTGATTTTGAAAATTTGATTTCTAATTTCCAATAAGCTGAAATTCCGATATTTATATGGAAATTGATTGCTGGATTTCTGGCATTGTTTTTGTTTAGAATAATATTTAATAAATTATTTATTAAATAAACAAACAATTGATTGTTTGAATATTGCACACCTGTTGCACTGATGTGGTATTTTCAACACATTGGCACGTGTATTTTTGTATATTGATATTATTTTTGTTGAAGATAATCAATATTTAACTGGAAGAAAATTGCATGGCTTTGGATATAAGGATATATAAAAAAAAAAAAAAAACAAACGATGTTAATTTCGGACGGAGTGAAGTTTATGGTATCAGCAATAAGCCCTCATATAAAAGTTTCGATCGATTATAGGCATTTTTAATGTCCTCTAAATCTGGTCCGATTTTCACGAAACTTGGCCCATATCCTTCTAGACTTAATTCAGGGACTCCGGTTCACCATTTACCTTAAATCGGACGAATATATATATATATATATATATGAGCTATATCTAAATCCGATTTTCACGAAACTTGACCCACATCATTGCAGACTTCATTCAGCACGATGTGCCTGAACCGATTTTCACGATTTTCAGTACGATATATCAAATTTCTAGCAAATCGAAAGATATACAGGGACTTTGGTACACCATTTACCTTAAATCGGATGAAAATATATATGGGAGCTATATCTAAATCTCAACCGATTTTCACGAAACTTAGAACACATCTTTGTAGGCTTAATTCAGTACGCTGTACCAAATTTCGTGCACATCGAAAGATATTTTGGGACTTTGGTGCACCATTTACCTTAAATCGGACAAAAATATATATGGGAGCTATATATAAATCTGAGCCGATTTTCACGAAATTTAACACAAATCATTTTAGACTCCATTCAGTACGCTGTGCCAAATTTCGTACAAATCGAAAGATATGGAGGGACTTTGGTGCACCATTTACCTTAAACCGGACGAAAATATATATGTGGGAGCTATATCTAAATCTGCACCGATTTCCACAAAAGTTAACACACATCATTCTAGACTTAATTCAGTACGTTGTGCCAAATTTCGTGCAAATCGAAAGATATATAGGGACTTTGGTACACCATTTACTTTAAATCGGGAGCTATATGTAAATCTGAACTGATTTTTACGAAACTTGGCACACATCATTCTAGATTGAGTTCAGTGCGCTGTGCCAAATTTCGTGCAAATCGAAAGATATACAGAGACTTTGGTACACCATTACAATAAATCGGACGAAAATATATATGGGAGGTATATCTAAATGTCAACCAATTTTCACGAAACTTAACACACATCATTCTAGACTTAATTTAGTAAGCTATGCCAAATTTCGTGCAAATCGAAAGATATACAGGGACTTTGTTGCAACATTTACATTAAATCGGATGAAAATATATATGTGGAAGCTATATCTAAATCTGAACCGATTTTCACGAAACTTAGCACACATCATTCTAGACTTAATTCAGTACGCTTTGCCAAATTTCGTGCAAATCGAAAGATATATAGGGACTTTGATTTTCATAATATCAGAAGAAATTATATATGGGAGGTATATCTAAATCTGAACCGATTTTCACGAAACTAGGCACACATAATTTTAGACTTAATTCGGTACGCTGTGCCGAATTTCGTGCAAATCGAAGGATAAATAGGGACTTTGGTGCACCATTTACATAAAATCGTACGAAAATATATATTTGGAAGCTATATATAAATCTGAAACGATTTTTCCCAATTTCAATAGGGTTCATCCTTGGGCCAAATAGATGAGCTGTGCCAAATTTCAAACAATTCGGATCATAAAAAATATAATTTTATAATTTTTATCTTCAATGTCGGCCTTCTGTCCTTTGAAAAATAATCAAATAATCCGCTGTAAATCAATTTCGTAATAAAGCATTACATTACCTCGGCCATCATTTTATGAACCACAAAAACAAAAAAAAACTGTCTAGGGTACTATTAAAATACATGTCTATCAAATACAAATTCCTTCATTTTTTCAGTCAAATATTCAAGACAAAAAATCTGGTTATAGAAAAAAACAACAAACACATTAAAATGTCGCAACATATTCCAACATTCCATTTAACAGTGTCTGGCATTCTTTCAATCGCTTTGTTTTGTTTTTTTTTTTCATAAAAATAAAATTGAACATTGAATTTCGTATTGTGTGTCCTTATTGGCTTTTCTTTTTATCCGTTTTGGTTTATCTTTTTTGCTGTTAAGATGGCATTGAAATTTGAGTTACTTCAAATGTATTTCTTGGTCGATTGTTGCGTCACCTTCCCCCCATAAAGAAAATGTCACAAAGTATCAACGGAATCTACTTAGAGATGTATTAGAAATCTATCTCAAATACAAAACACTTGAAATTTCTGTCAGACATCCAGGGATGGTCCGTATGACGAATTTTTAGGTTTTCGACTGTTAAAAAGGTGTAAACGTCGAAAACATCATATACCTGTATAAAATGTAGTAAATCTAGAAAACGTCATTTATTCGAATATTATTACCATATACCGTTATTTTCAAAAATACGTATTATTTTTACATATATCTGTCTGTTCCTTACTAGAACTAATACAAAATTCTAAACTTTTTGGGGAAATTTTTTTTTAAATTTTATATGGATTTCAGTAAAGCATACGTAATTTCGAAATTCATTAATGGAAATAGGTATTTTGTCAAAAACCTAATGGTTTTGGGTGGGTTTCCGACGTATCTGACGTATGTAATATATGTCGAAAATGTTTGTCATTTACGTCACTGTTTCTGACGGACCATCTCTGCAGACATCCTTTGTTTGGCGGTATTTCATACCAGCATATATTATGGAGAAGGCGGAGATGCCGAACATCAATAAAATATTGACACTAAATGTCTTTGGTAAATGGTCGTTCAAAATATATTAAAAAATCCCCAACAAACCTTCGAAAAATGTAAAAAAAAATCCACGCTTATATCTCACAAAGCCTTTATGAATGTAATTTAAAAATTAAATTAAAGCCAAAGGTACTTATAAAAATTATTTAAAGAAAATCCCAGACTATCCCTTCAAAGGTCCTTTGGTTATAATTTGTTAAAAATTAAAACCAAAAGTCCTTAGAAAACCAGTGAGCGGAGCAGTATAGTCGGACGTGACCGACTATATAATACCCCACACAATTTCCACCAAAATCTAAATGTAAGTGATTCTATATTCTGAGCTTGGGCACTATTTCGCAATATTTGCACCCTCTTGACAAATCTTACTAATATTCAGTACAGCTCATCTAACTGCTTGTCCAGTTTCCCTTCACCGTGGGTTGTATTGTGATGTTCGGCTTTCAATTGTAGCCTATATATCGACTCGAAAATTATTATCTGACATCACCGAAAATTATAGACGTTGTCCTGAATCCTCATGGAAAAATTCTAAACGATCAGCGCTACATTTCCGCCCTCTAATGTAGCAATGGGTTACTAAATAATATATGAATACGTAAGCACCTGTTAATATTTACGTGTAACTCCCACACTCGGACATACGACAATATAATTCATATCAAAATATATACGCCATAGAATACAAATTTTTCAATTTTTCACACAAAAGTCAGGATCCATTTGACCCGTTAAATATTGACCGATCTTTACCAAAACAAGCATGCTTATTCTTTGGCCCGATACCCTTCTCCATGTAAAAATTTGCGAGGTTTGGGCCATAATTGTGGCCTCTGGAGCGTCCAAAAAATCAGACAAAAATAAAGTTTTTGGTCCATTTCATCCCCTAAATATTAACCGATTTTTACCAAAAACAATAGGGGTCTTCGTTGGCCACAACCCATCCTACATGCAAGATTTCGTGAATATTGGTCCTTAACTGTGGCCTGTATCGTGTTTACAAATTATGGACAAACGGACGGACCCACATGTCTTGATCGACTCAGCTCAGATATGACGATGGGGCTGCACAAAGCTATAATACCCAGAAAACATAGTTGTGTAGGGTACAAATACCCGTCAAAAGTCCATCAAAATATTAAAAAATCCACGCTTATATCTCACAACGTCCTTACGAATGTAATTTAAAAAAATTAAATTAAAGCCATAGGTACTTATAAAAATTATTTAAAGAAAATCCCAGACTATACCTCCAAAGGTCCTTTAATTATAGTTTGTTAAAAATTAAAACCAAAAGTCCTTAGTAAAATATTAAACAAATTGCCCTTTCGGAGATAGTCCTTTAAATAAATTATGTAAAAAAATCAGAGAAAAATATTGACAAAAATATCTAAAATCTATTTTCAAAACACACAAATGGTTCTTAATATAATATTTTCTTTCCGAATTATTTCGATGCAAAGCCATGCATTTTTTCCAGTAAAATATATATTATCTTTAACAAAAATAATATCAATACAAAAATACACATGCCAATGGATGGTGAAAATACCAGACAATTGCAACAGATGTGCAATATTTAAACAATCAATTGTTTGTTTCTTTTTCAAACAATAATTTTTTAAATATTTTTCCAAACAAATATTATGCCAGCAAGTCAGCAATTAATTTTCATATAAATATCAGAATTTCGGCTTATTGAAAATCAGATATCAAATTTTCTAATTCCGCAAATTATCATCATGCAATTCCGTCTTTTGGCTTCCATCGTCCTTGTTGCCCTCTTTGCCGTTTCGGTAATGGCATCTCCTGAACCCATCAAATTGGTAAAACGTTCACCAATTGATCCCGCCGTCCTTGCCAGTTTGGCTGGTTAGTTTGTCAGCCGCTGTGAATGGATTGCAGTTGTAGAAAGTGACCAGAAACAACAACAACATTTTGGCATATAACAATTTTAATAAAAGCCTTTAAAAATTAAATTAATTTTTGTTGTTTTTTTTGCGTAAAACAATTAGAAAAGTGTTAGACGATGTTGCCGACAGATGTAGGTCTTCAGCTCGTGACATATATGGGATTCCCTTATCCTGACTTTTGTGTGTTATTTTGGTTTTAGGAGGTCTATGGAATCACTGTCTAGCGTTGAATTTTTATCATTTTGGTTAGTAAGTTATAAATGTTTGAAATTATGATACATTGGGTGGAGGGTGCACCAGAGGATGGCTGTATAAAGCCGATAGATGTACTAAATCGATCGTTAGTATAGGATTCAACAAACGCTTTATATCAATTTAATAACCACCGTTCTGAATTAACCATAGAGTTAATTCAGAACACTGTGCCAAATTTCGTGCAAATCGAAAGTTATATAGGAACTTTGGTGCACCATTTACATAAAATCGGAAGAACATATATATGGAAGCTATATCGAAATTTGAACCGATTTTCCCGAAACTTACCACTCTTAATTCTAGACTCAATTCAGTAAGATAAGCTAAATTTCATGCATCTTGAAGGATATACGGGGAATTTGGTGCACTATTTACCTAAAATCGGACGAAAATATATATCTGATCTATATCTAAATCTGAACCGATTTTCATGAAACTTAACACACAGAACTCTACACTTAATTTAGTACGCTATGCCAAAATTCGTGCAAATCGAAAGTTATACAGGGACTTTGGTGCATCATTTACATAAAATCGGACAAACATATATATGAGAGCTATATCGAAATTTGAACCGATTTTCCCGAAACTTACCACTCTTAATTCTAGACTCAATTCAGTAAGATAAGCTAAATTTCATGCAAATTGCAAATTGAAGGATATAAGGAGAATTTGGTGCACAATTTACCTAAAATCGGACGAAAAATATATGAGAGCTATATCTAAATCTAAACCGATTTTCACAAAATTTAACACACATCGTTCTAGACTTAATTCAATACGCTATGCCAAAATTCGTGCCAATCGAAAGTTATACAGGGACTTTGGTGCATCATTTACATAAAATCGGACAAACATATATATGGGAGCTATATCGAAATTTGAACCGATTTTCCCGAAACTTACCACTCATAATTCTAGACTCAATTCAGTACGCTATGCCAAATTTCGTGCAATTCGAATAATATATAGGGACTTCGGTGCACTATTTAGCTAAAATCGGACGAAACTATATATGGGAGCTATATCTAAATCTGAACCGATATTCACGAAATTTGACCCTCATCATTCTAGATTTAATGCTGTACTCTATGCCAAATTTGGTGTAAATCGAAAGATATACGGGAACTTTGGTTCACCATTTCCATAATCGGAAGAAAAACCATATATGGGAGCTATATCTAAATCTGAACCGATTTTCACGTAACTTAACACACATCATTTTAGACTAAATTCAGTACGCTATGCCAAATTTGGCCCAAATCGAAAGATATACGGGAACTTTGGTTCACCATTTCCATAAAATGGGAAGAAAATATATATGGGAGCTGTATCCAAATCTGAACCGATTTTCCCAACTTCAAAAGAGTTCGTCCTTGGGCCAAATAGGAGAGCTGTGTCAAATTTCATCCAATTCGAATCATAAATGCGACCTGTACTTTGTTTACAATTAAACATAGACGGACGGACGGACATGTACAAATCGACTTAGAAAGTGAAAGAATATGCATAGATTCTCAAAAGGAACGATGTGTCTATCTCGTTTCCTTTTGCCTGTTACAAACATATGCACAATGACATAATACCCTGTACCTTCGGTGGTTCTTGGAAATTATTCTTACCAAAATTCTCTCCTTGTTTGGTCCTT
>NW_026878138.1:0-104243 GCF_032173495.1 Musca vetustissima | reverse complement strand
AGGTCCTTGGAAAAATTCTATTTAAAAAATCCACGCCTATTGTTGGGAAGGTCCTTGGAAAAATTCTATTTAAAAAATCCACGCCTATTGTTGGGAAGGTCCTTGGAAAAATTCTATTTAAAAAATCCACGCCTATTGTTGGGAAGGTCCTTGGAAAAATTCTATTTTAAAAATCCACGCCTATTGCTGAGAAGGTCCTTGGAAAAATTCTATTTTAAAAATCCACGCCTATTGGTACTGCTTACAAGAAAATTATAAATGCCTAAAAATATGCAAACAAGTTTTGTATGCTAACAATATAACCATAAATCCAACTATCATTATGAGTATTTAAATTTCAAATTCTGATTAGAATTTTAAATCCAATTAAAACTACTATGATATAATAAGAATGAGAATGCCCAAGAGTATGCAATGGTTTCAACAACAAACCACATGGGATGGTTCTGAAAACGAGTAAAAAAGATAGGAGGCAGGAAGTAGTCGCAACAAAACTATTCACCAGAGCTCAACAAAATTTTTTGGTTAATTAAAGCTTTTACTGAAATATTTTAACTAAGCCGGCTATTCTATCCAACCACTTGATCACGATTTGTGTTTCGACGATGGGGTTAATGAATACTAATCGGCTAGTTTGTTAACATAAATATAATACGTATTTGCTCATCATTGTTGTTATTGTTGCTGCTGCTGTTGTTTTCGGTAATTAAAACCAACAAACTGGCTAATAAATTATTTATACAGTTTGTCTGACCTTGTGCTGAGGCTTGTATGTATGAGTAGTTGGTTGTTGGTTTGTTGAAACGCAACACGGTATGAAAAATTGTATTTCCTACTACAAAATAAAAATAAAGATATTTCCGCCTGAAAGTATGCACCAGAATTAACAACACATAGGCACACAAGGGAATGGAACGTTTAATTTATTGCAAACGGCAAAATGTTGACATGAAATGTGGGATATTGAATAGTAAAATGACAACAAATGATAAGGAGCTGGAAAAATTATTCTTTAAAAAATCCACGCCTTGTGTGATGACCCTTGAAAAAATATTCTTTAAAAAATCCACGCCTTGTGTGATGACCCTTGAAAAAATATTCTTTAAAAAATCCACGCCTTGTGTGATGACCCTTGAAAAAATATTCTTTAAAAAATCCACGCCTTGTGTGATGACCCTTGAAAAAATATTCTTTAAAAAATCCACGCCTTGTGTGATGACCCTTGAAAAAATATTCTTTAAAAAATCCACGCCTTGTGTGATGACCCTTGAAAAAATATTCTTTAAAAAATCCACGCCTTGTGTGATGACCCTTGAAAAAATATTCTTTAAAAAATCCACGCCTTGTGTGATGACCCTTGAAAAAATATTCTTTAAAAAATCCACGCCTTGTGTGATGACCCTTGAAAAAATATTCTTTAAAAAATCCACGCCTTGTGTGATGACCCTTGAAAAAATATTCTTTAAAAAATCCACGCCTTGTGTGATGACCCTTGAAAAAATATTCTTTAAAAAATCCACGCCTTGTGTGATGACCCTTGAAAAAATATTCTTTAAAAAATCCACGCCTTGTGTGATGACCCTTGAAAAAATATTCTTTAAAAAATCCACGCCTTGTGTGATGACCCTTGAAAAAATATTCTTTAAAAAATCCACGCCTTGTGTGATGACCCTTGAAAAAATATTCTTTAAATATTGTTCAATAAGTGCACGCCTTGGGTAGGGCTTGAAAAAATATTCTTTAAAAAATCCACGCCTTGTGTGATGACCCTTGAAAAAATATTCTTTAAAAAATCCACGCCTTGTGTGATGACCCTTGAAAAAATATTCTTTAAAAAATCCACGCCTTGTGTGATGACCCTTGAAAAAATATTCTTTAAAAAATCCACGCCTTGTGTGATGACCCTTGAAAAAATATTCTTTAAAAAATCCACGCCTTGTGTGATGACCCTTGAAAAAATATTCTTTAAAAAATCCACGCCTTGTGTGATGACCCTTGAAAAAATATTCTTTAAAAAATCCACGCCTTGTGTGGATTACCACGCCTATGGGTATGCTGTGGATACCCACGCCTATGGGTATGCTGGGAAAAAATATTCTTTAAAAAATCCACGCCTATGGGTATGCTGGGAAAAAATATTCTTTAAAAAATCCACGCCTATGGGTATGCTGGGAAAAAATATTCTTTAAAAAATCCACGCCTATGGGTATGCTCGGAAAAAATATTCTTTAAAAAATCCATGCCTTATAGTAGGCCCTTGAAAAAATATTCTTTAAAAAATCCATGCCTTATAGTAGGCCCTTGAAAAAATATTCTTTAAAACATCCACGCCTTATAGTAGGCCTTGAAAAAATATTCTTTAAAACATCCACGCCTTATAGTAGGCCTTGAAAAAAATATTCTTTAAAACATCCACGCCTTATAGTAGGCCTTGAAAAAATATTCTTTAAAAAATCCACGCCTTATAGTAGGCCTTGAAAAAATATTCTTTAAAAAATCCACGCCTTATAGTAGGCCTTGAAAAAATATTCTTTAAAAAATCCACGCCTTATAGTAGGCCTTGAAAAAATATTCTTTAAAAAATCCACGCCTTATAGTATGCCTTTGAAAAAATATTCTTTAAAAAATCCACGCCTAATGGCATGCTTGAAAAAATATTCTTTATGGGTATGCTCGGAAAAAATATTCTTTAAAAAATCCACGCCTAATGGCATGCTTGAAAAAATATTCTTTATGGGTATGCTCGGAAAAAATATTCTTTAAAAAAATCCACGCCTATGGGTATGCTCGGAAAAAATATTCTTTAAAAAAAATCCACGCCTAATGGCATGCTTGAAAAAATATTCTTTATGGGTATGCTCGGAAAAAATATTCTTTAAAAAATCCACGCCTAATGGCATGCTTGAAAAAATATTCTTTATGGGTATGCTCGGAAAAAATATTCTTTAAAAAATCCACGCCTAATGGCATGCTTGAAAAAATATTCTTTATGGGTATGCTCGGAAAAAATATTCTTTAAAAAATCCACGCCTAATGGCATGCTTGAAAAAATATTCTTTATGGGTATGCTCGGAAAAAATATTCTTTAAAAAAATCCACGCCTATGGGTATGCTCGGAAAAAATATTCTTTAAAAAAATCCACGCATATGGGTATGCTCGGAAAAAATATTCTTTAAAAAAATCCACGCCTATGGGTATGCTCGGAAAAAATATTCTTTAAAAAATCCACGATCGGGAAAAAATATTCTTTAAAAAAATCCACGCCTATGGTTATGCTCGGAAAAAATATTCTTTAAAAAATCCACGCCTTATAGTAAGCCTTTGAAAAAATATTCTTTAAAAAATCCACGCCTTATAGTAAGCCTTTGAAAAAATATTCTTTAAAAAATCCACGCCTTATAGTAAGCCTTTGAAAAAATATTCTTTAAAAAATCCACGCCTAATAGTATGCTTGAAAAAAATATTCTTTAAAAAATCCACGCCTATGGAAAAAATATTCTTTAAAAAATCCACGCCCAGGGGTATTCTTGAAAAAAAAAATCCTTTAAAAATCCGCCCCTCTAACTATGCTTCAAAAAATATTATTTAAAAAATCCACCTGCAAATATTTAAGCCTATTTGCATACGCACATCCTCTCCCCCCCCCCCCCCCTCTCCTCACCCTTGCTAACTAAAGAATGTCTCATCTCAAGTGGTTTTCATTGTTGTTGTTCAACAATGACAAAAAAATATGCTACACTATAAGAATCTTTTGTTGTGTTGTAGTCCACCCGCCTCCTAAAAGTATGCATCATTTCAATGACAATAACAAGGCATACAGCTGATGAAGATGACGATGATGACGACGACGATGAAAACATGTTTACCACAGATTTAAGTGTATTTAACTGTTGTTAGAATGCCTTTGAAGAGGTTTTTCCTATTCAAAGCCGAAATTTCTTAATCGAAATGGGTATTGAGTTAAATTTAAATTTCGTACGTGGTTTGAGGGGTATTTTTTGCTTTCATGTAGTTGATTGTTGGGTTAATGCGACATGAAATTTATTTTCCAGAAAATGAGAAATCGAAATTTGAAATTTAAGTAGATATCATCGTAATGATATTATCCAAATGAGTAACAAATTCCCATGATATTTTGGATTTTGGAAATACATATTTTTTTTTTTTTGAAAATGTTATTATATGCAGAACATGGCATGACTTTTTGTTCAAGCATACCTATAGGCGTGGATTTTTAAAGAATATATTCCGTATTTTTCAAGCATACCTACGTAATTGAAGCGTTTTTTCAGCAATAGGCGTGGATTTGTAAAATAATATTTTTCAAGCATACCTATAGGCGTGGATTTGTAAAATAATATTTTTCAAGCATACCTATAGGCGTGGATTTGTAAAATAATATTTTTCAAGCATACCTATAGGCGTGGATTTGTAAAATAATATTTTTCAAGCATACCTATAGGCGTGGATTTTTTAAATAATATTTTTTCAAGCATACCTATAGGCGTGGATTTTTTAAATAATATTTTTTCAAGCATACCTATAGGCGTGGATTTTTTAAAGAATATTTTTTCAAGCATTTTTTACCTATAGGCGTGGATTTTTTAAAGAATATTTTTTCAAGCATACCTATAGGCGTGGATTTTTTAAAGAATATTTTTTCAAGCATACCTATAGGCGTGGATTTTTTAAAGAATATTTTTTCAAGCATACCTATAGGCGTGGATTTTTTAAAGAATATTTTTTCAAGCATACCTATAGGCGTGGATTTTTTAAAGAATATTTTTTCAAGCATACCTATAGGCGTGGATTTTTTAAAGAATATTTTTTCAAGCATACCTATAGGCGTGGATTTTTTAAAGAATATTTTTTCAAGCATACCTATAGGCGTGGATTTTTTAAAGAATATTTTTTCAAGCATACCTATAGGCGTGGATTTTTTAAAGAATATTTTTTCAAGCATACCTATAGGCGTGGATTTTTTAAAGAATATTTTTTCAAGCATACCTATAGGCGTGGATTTTTTAAAGAATATTTTTTCAAGCATACCTATAGGCGTGGATTTTTTAAAGAATATTTTTTCAAGCATACCTATAGGCGTGGATTTTTTAAAGAATATTTTTTCAAGCATACCTATAGGCGTGGATTTTTTAAAGAATATTTTTTCAAGCATACCTATAGGCGTGGATTTTTTAAAGAATATTTTTTCAAGCATACCTATAGGCGTGGATTTTTTAAAGAATATTTTTTCAAGCATACCTATAGGCGTGGATTTTTTAAAGAATATTTTTTCAAGCATACCTATAGGCGTGGATTTTCAAGCATACCTATATTTAAAAATCTATAAAGAGTTTACATATTCTGGTCTGAGGGATTTTTTGTGGGAAATGAAAATTTCCAATCTATATGTAGATAATATTAGAATACATTTCGCAGTCATTGATCGAAAGTGAAATTTTGCTAAACCAAACATGCCTTGAGGCAAATACACAAACTTCCTTTTCACATTAATGTAATTAAAGGAAAACAAATTAATTTTAACCCAGTAATAAAAATAAAAATATATATGCTGTAAGGAAATATGTGTAGGGAAATATATGTTTTTCCTTTTATCCCTTAACATATGCATCATTTATTTCATTCACATAAAAAACACGCACATATTCACGCACTAGCTTCCAGGCTACTCTTTGATGTTTACGCTGGTCCGGTATTGTGTACGTATGTGTATGTGTGAGTATTAATAAACATTTACTTGTAACTGCAATAGCAGTAAATTAGGATATTATCTTATATTAAATCCTTAATACATTGTGAAGAAAGTTTATTTTCTGTTCTGGGAAAATGAGTAAAAGGAAAATACATCAAATGTAAGTCTTTCAAGGACATAGCATACAAAAATCCCTTAATGATGTACTTAGTTTTATCGTACAAGTACAGAGAATAAATGTTTTTGAAGGGGATTTGATGTTATGTACAAACACATTTAATACATATTCAATTTTCATTAGCAGGGAAATGTTGATTTGGGATGGGCTGCGATGTCCTTCAGAAAATTCAATTAAAAATCCACGCTTATTGGTCAAAAGGTCCTTGAGAAAATTCAATTAAAAATCCACGCTTATTGGTCAAAAGGTCCTTGAGAAAATTCAATTAAAAAATCCACGCTTATTGCTAAAAAGGTCCTTGGGAAAATTCTATTAAAAACCCACGCTTATTAGTCAAAAGGTCCTTGAGAAAATTTTATTAAAAATCAACGCTTATTGGTCAAAAGGTCCTTGAGAAAATTCTATTAAAAAATCCCCGATTATCGGTCAAAGGGTTCTTGAGAAATTTCTATTAAAAACTCCACGCTTATTGGTCAAAAGGTCCTTGAGAAAATTCTATGAAAAAAATCCACACTTATTGGTCAATAGGTTCTTGAGAAAATTCTACTAAAAAATCCACGCTTATTGATCAAAGGGTCATTGAGAAAATTCTTTTAAAAAATCCACGCTTATTGCTCAAAAGGTCATTGCAAAAATTATATAAAAAATACCCCATAATTGGTCAAAAGGTCCTTGAGAAAAGTCTATTAAAAAATCCACGCTTATTAGTCAAAAAGTCCTTGAGAAATTTCTATGAAAAAAATCCACGCTTATTGGTCAAAAGGTCCTTGAAAAAATTCTATGAAAAAATCCGCGCTCATTGGTCAAAAGGTCCTTGAGAAATTTCTATGAAAAAAATCCACGCTTATTGGTCAAAAGGTCCTTGAAAAAATTCTATGAAAAAATCCGCGCTCATTGGTCAAAAGGTCCTTGAGAAAATTCTATTAAAAATCCACGCTTATTTGTTAAAAGGTCCTTGAGAAATTTCTATTAAAAAATCCACGCTTATTGGTCAAAAAGTCCTTGAGAAAATTCTATGAAAAAATCCACGCTTATTGGTCAAAACGTCCTTGAGAAAAGTCTATTAAAAAATCCACGCTTATTAGTCAAAAGGTCCTTGAGAAAAGTCTATTAAAAAATCCACGCTTATTGGTCAAAAGGTCCTTGAGAAAATTCCATTAAAAATCCACGCTTATTGGTCAAAAGATCCCTGAGAAAATTCTATTAAAAAATCCACGCTTATTGGTCAAAAGGTCCTTGAGAAAAATCTATTAAAAAATCCACACTTATTGCTCAAAAAGTCCTTGAGAAAATTCTATGAAAAATCCACGCTTATTGGTCAAAAGATCCTTGAGAAAATTCTATGAAAAAAATCCACGCTTATTGGTCAAAAGGTCCTTGAGAAAAGTCTATTAAAAAATCCACGCTTATTAGTCAAAAGGTCCTTGGGAAAATTCTATTCAAAAATCCGCGCTTATTGGTCAAAAGGTCCTTGAGAAAATTCTATTAAAAAATCCACGCTTATTGGTCAAAAGGTCCTTGAGAAAATTCTATTAAAAAATCCACGCTTATTGGTCAAAAGGTCCTTGAGAAAATTCTATTAAAAGAATCCACGCTTATTGGTCAAAAAGTCCTTGAGAAAATTCTATGAAAAAAATTCACCCTTATTGGTCAAAAGGTCATTGAAAAAATTATATAAAAAAATCCCCGATTATTGGTTAAAAGGTCCTTGAGAAATTTCTGTGAAAAAAATCCACACTTATTGGTCAATAGGTCCTTGAGAAAATTTTATTAAAAAAATACACGCTTATTTGTAAAAGTTCCTTGATAAATTTCTATTAAAAAATCCACGCTTATTTGTAAAAGGTCCTTGAGAAATTTCTATTAAAAAAATCCACTCTTATTTGTAAAAGGTCATTGGAAAAATTATATAAAAAAATTGAAAAAAATATTCTTTAAAAAATCCACGCCTAATGGTATGCTTGACTAAATATTGTTTAAAAAATCCACGCCTAATGGTATGCTTGACTAAATATTGTTTAAAAAATCCACGCCTATTGGTATGCTTGACTAAATATTGTTTAAAAAATCCACGCCTATTGGCATGCTCTCAAAAATATTGTTTAAAAAATCCACGCCTAATGGTATGCTCTCAAAAATATTGTTTAAAAAATCCACGCCTATTGGTATGCTTGAAAAAAATATTCTTTAAAAAATCCACGCCTATTTGTATGCTTGAAAAAAATATTCTTTAAAAAATCCACGCCTCTTTGAATGCTTGAAAAAAATATTCTTTAAAAAATCCACGCCTCTTTGAATGCTTGAAAAAAATATTCTTTAAAAAATCCACGCCTCTTTGAATGCTTGAAAAAAATATTCTTTAAAAAATCCACGCCTATGGTATGCTTGAAAAAAATATTCTTTTAAAAATTTACGCCTATTGGTATGCTTGAAAAAAATATTCTTTAAAAAATCCACGCCTATTGGTAGGCATAAAAAAATATTGTTTAAAAAATCCACGCCTATGGGTATGCTTGATTTTTTTATCCAAAATCATATTTTTAGGCTCTGTATTCAAATATTGTTGCATACTATTAGGCGGTGGAAAATTACATATCCCCTGAAATTCAATATGTTATTATCGATGGAAAGAGACGCGAAAGCACACACTCGTTTACTGAAAGGTAAAAATGATTGATTTCCAATCGTGAGGTTTTTTAATGGATCCTTTGCACACGGCATCTAAGGTATCGAACCAAAAATATCAATTTGACTAATCTATTTTAGGGAGTGCAAAAGCAATACATTAAAACCCCAATTGGGTTAAACATATTTCATTTCAAAATATTTGCTGAATCAACAACCTCGTGACTGCCGATGCGGTATTAAATTTAAACTTACAATATGTTTGTTGGTCTGGCTGGCTGGTTGTGTATTCCGAAAAAGGCAAGAGGCCCAAGAGTTAAGTTAGGCTAGGTAATCCAATAAAAGTAGGTTATGTTAAATTGGGTCTCATGCAATTTTGTGCTTTTGAATTTTTTTAGTTAGAATTTAAAGGATTAAATATTTAATTTTATTTGAATTTTAATTTGAAACACTTAGGTTACACACATAGACACTTAGATATTTTTAATTTATTCAAAGGATTTTTTTAAGATTTTTTCAAAATATTTTTTAATTTTTCTTTATTTGAATTTCAACACTTAATTTTAAAGCATATTTTTAGGAGAACAATTTTTTATTTAACTTTTATTGTAAACTTAATTTTATTTTAATTTTTTTTATTTTCACTTTTAAATTTTGAATTCAAAAAATTTTCTTTTGTACCACCACTTAACCCATATTTTTTCGTCTTAAAGATGTACTTAATTTTTAATGGAATTTGGAAAAAAAAAACATTACTTTAAACCGCCGTCAACAAAATCAACAACAATAACTTCTATGTTATGTGAGGCCGTAACCGTAGCCGTCTGGAAAATAAAATCCGCGAAAGCCGTACGTAATGCCATGAATATACGCGCACAACTAATGGTAAATTACGATGTGCTAGCCATTTAAAACCCAAAAATGAAAACAAAACAGTGTCGGCAAAATGGAAGAGCTTTTTTTCGTGCCGAACAGCTGATTCTCCACCCCAAAAGCTTGCAACACAAACAGTAAGAAATGTTATAGGGAATATGGTCACCTTAACCGAAAAACTGTGAGAGTACAACAAACATATACTCTCTTTATTTCCCGTATCCTCTCTCACTCCCCTCTCTCGCAAAAGTAACTGATAAGTAACTGTAATATAAGTTACCTAAAAACTGAAGCATGCGTTTAGGCTGATAATACAATTTGGGTGGGGGGGAAACCCCAAAAGCACATAACATCCGGTTGAGGGCATATTTGTGTTTGTTATTTACCATCCTTAATTTTGTTGTTGGTGTGTCAACAAAGAATATGAGAATCAAAACAAAGAAACAAAAAAAGTTCGTAGCCAAAAACACAATGCCGGAAAATAGGCAAGCAAACACATGTTGCTTCCGTTTTGAAAGATTTCAGGCAAAACAAGACTAAGTCCAAATTTGAAGAGATTAAGAAAAAAAAATATACTTTAAAAAATCGCCGGGTCCAGTCATGCTGCAGCACGCAGATGAAGGGGTATTGATGACTCTGAAGGGGATATTTATGGTTTATCTGCTTTTATTGTATATACCGAGTCCATGGAAATAGGTAACTGTGACTTTCATCCCCAAAGTTGGCAAGCCGAGACATACGCTACCTAAGGACTATAGACCAATTATCCTTTCTACTAAAAACTTTAGATATGTTACTAGACTCTGAAATGAGGAACATTATCTACCCAAACCAAATTAGTAAATCCCAGCATGCCTACATGAAAGGCATGCACCGTGGTGGTGGAATATGGAGACATCCGGTTACACATTGGCTGCGTTCCTTGACATTGAAGGAGCCTTAACAATGTGAAGTTGGAAGCTATCCAGTCTGATCTCGATAGTTCATGTATCCCCTCCCTCTTAACGGATTGGATTGATAGAATGCTGGAAAGCAGAGAGTTCCGCGAGGAAATCTGTCAACAAAGGCACACAGCAGGAAGGAGTTTTATCTCCTCTACTATGGTGATAAATGAGATACTTCTGAAATTGTCAATGATGTAGTCCTGCTAATCGGTGGGAAATTTCTTCCGACCATTTCTGACATCATGCAGGGTGACTTATTAACTCTGTCTAACTTGGCACACGCCAATAGACTTTGCGTAAATCCCACGAATACAGAAATGGTACTCTACACTAGGAAACGCAAGACTCCAACCTTCCGATTATCATCATTGGTTGGTGTTACATTACCCCCTTTCCGTATAAGCAAAATAACTTGACCACAAACTAACGTGGAATTTGGAATATTGAGGAACGCATGCAGAAAGGTCTTATAGCGCTCTACTACTGCAATAACTCTATACGTAAGAGCTGGGGACTAAAACCGCAGATCATACACTGGCTGTATGTAACGGTTGTACTCCTCATGCCTTTTATGGTGGCAAGGGGTCAACAAGTATACACTGCTGACCAAAATGAGTACTGTACAGCGATCGGCGTCGATCCTGATTACTGGAGCACTAAGAAGCATACCACAGGCAGCTCTGAATACAATACTGAATCGCCAACCACTGGACTTACTTAGCTGGCTTGTGACAGAACTTTCGTTCCATAAGCCGAGCTTAAAAAAGATTTCCAGGCGTGTCGGTCTTTGTGCAGTTTTTCCAAAAACCATATTCAGCAATGTTGTCTTCCTCTTGATCTTTCCATCTTATTCGTGACCTTCCCATTCTGCGTGAACCATCAGCTGGTTCGATTTTATGTGCCTAGCCATCACAGTCGCTGCAACTCAATACGTCTAACAATGTCGATGTCCTAGAATAGATGGTACAACTCATGGTTCATTCGACGGCGATATTCACCGTCAACGCAGATCGGCCCATAGATCGTTCGGAGAATTTTTCTCTCAAACACTCCAAGAGCTGCCGTATCTACTTGTGTAAGTACCCATGCTTCATATCCATATAACAGCACGGGTAGTATCAGCGTATTGTAAAGTGTGAGTTTGGTCTGGCGGGAGGTCGCCATGTTTCTAAACTGCTTACTTAGATCATAGTAGCATCGGTTGGCCATCACAATCCTTCTCCGAATCTCAAAGCTGATGCCATTCGTTATGGCGGTACCAAGGTATATAAAATCGTTGACTACCTCGAAGCTGTAGTTCTCAAGTTTCACAGCTGGTCCGAGTCTATTGGAAGTCTTGCGCGTTGATACCATCAGTTTGGTCTTCTCGCCGTTTACTGCCAGACCCACTTTGGCAGACTCCTTTTCAATTTGTTCAAAGGTGTCTGTTACCGCGCTCAATGTTCGACCCATTATGTCGATGTCATCGGCGTAAGCGAGTAAGATGTGTTGTTTTCAATCCTCGTTCCATATTGAAGGCTCCGATAGGTCCTTACCGATTTTAACTGCTGATGTTGTGTCAGTTAAAGTTTTCATGCATAGCCGTATTAATTTTGCAGGAATGCCAAAAGGAGACATGGCTTTATACACCTTTGAACGGATAGGGCTGTCAAATGCGGTTTTATAGTGAAAATCTGAGCGCAGAGTGAAAATCTGGTCAGTGGTGGATTTGCCAGGTCTGAAGCCGCATTGGTATGGTCCAACAATGTCATTGACCATTGGCTTCAATCGTTCACACAGCACACTGGATAGCACTTTATATGCGATGGGAAGGAGACTTATTCCTCTATAGTTGGCACATATCGTCTTGTCTCCTTTTATGTGCACGGGAACAGGATGCTAAGGTTCCAATCATTGGGCATGCTTTCCTCTAGCCAAATTGTACTAATCAGCTGGTGCATGCTCCTGACCAGCATCTGACCACCAGTTTTGAATAGTTCGGCTGGTAATCCATCGGCTCCTGCTGCTTTATTGTTCTTTAGCCGATTATTTGCTATTCAGACCTCATCTTGGATAGGTGGCATACACTCTATACCGTCATCTCTTATTGGTTCTGGGGTATCTTCTTCACCGCTACTATTCGATACCAGAAGTTTTTCAAAATTCTCCTTCCAGATCCTCAGCACGCTGTCTGTATCTGTCACCAGGTTTCCTTCTTCATCTCTACAAGAGGATGTGCCTGCACCAAAGCCTTGGGTTTGGTGTTATACTCGTTGGTAAAATTTCCGGACTTCATTCTGACTCCTGCACCATGGGTTTCGTGATGGTGGTTTTTTGTCCCAAGTGTTGCTTTTGCTGCAGTTTGTAGGGAGTGGGCAATTCTCTGCCACTTTGCTTCTACAAGGGATGATTTCGTCAAGCAGGTGGGTAAGTTGAGCGGAGTAGGCTTCTGCTATCTGTTGTGTTTGCAGCTTATCGCCGTCAAATTTCCGTGTTACATTAGATCGCACCTATGCTGCTACATTAAGACGGGTGCGTACCTTCGATGCCTCAAGGTAGTGGTCCGAATCGATATTCGCTCCTCGTATCGATCGAACGTCTAGAACACTGGATGAATACCTTCCGTCTATCACAACATGGTCGATTTGATTTTTCGAGATGCTTGAAACTGGTGCTGCTAACTACCATGTTTTTTGCTGCCGCGAAGTCAACCCACCTCATGCCGTTGTCTGATGTTTCTTCATGAAAGCTGAATTTTCCGACGGTAATGCCAAAGATATTTTCCCTTCCGATTTTTGCTTGAAAATCTTCTAGCAGAATTTTAATGTCATGGCCAGGGCAGCGATCATATGCTGTTTCTAGGCGTTCGTAAAATATGTCGTTGGTCTGCTCATCTTTGTCATCAGTCAGAGCATGGGCTCAAATAAGACTGATGTTGAAGAACTTCGCTTTTATACGGATTATAGCAATTCGCTCATCTACTGGAGTGAATCTGGAGGCGAGGTCTTTTATTCTCCTGTTAACCATAAATCCGCAGCATAATTCACGTCTCCTTTCATGGCAGCTATAATACAGAGCGTAATCTTCTGATTAACTTACGCCTGACCCTTTCCATAGCATTTCCTGTAAGACAATAATATCGGCTTTGTACTTCTTGAGTACCTCCGCCAAAGCGAACACTGCGCCTGTTCTGTACAACGTGCGCACATTCCAAGTGCAGATTAGCAGATCGTGGTCCTTTACACGCTTGCGGGGGTCGTCAACATTAGGTGGGTTTGGTTTTATTTTTCTTTGCTTTCGGAAAACCGAACCTACTATGAGTTCGGTTTTCCGAGAGTGTGCAACTAACCCGAAGCCTCAACCCATTTTTTATAGTTCTTATGGGTGAACTCGCGACACATATTAGCTCACTATTTCATCGGGTGATGAAAGTAGCTCTGTAGGTGGCACCGCGGGGTGGTCAGTGTCCTTAATTGAGATGAAAGAGGGGCCAATATATAAGCCTGTACTTCGCCCGGACTAAAGCCAATCAGAGCCGTTGCTTGGTATCTATCATCCCCTACGCTACCCAGAATTGGTCTAATAACGTTCTTATAGATCCAGTGTATCATCTTTGAATTGAAACCCCATTTAGAGCCTACGGCTCTTCTACAGAAAGACCAGCATATATGGGCCTTGTCAGCCCTTTGCTGTATGTGGTCTTTCCATTTAAGTTTCTTGTCTGGAATTACTCCCAGATACTTAACTTTCTTTGATATGGCTATCGTTTTGTTTTGGAAGATGGGCTCTTCATACTGACCTATTTTTGTCTTTCTAGTGAAAAGACATATCTCCGTATTGTATGGATTTACGTTTTAGCACCTAAGTTTTGCCCAATCGTAGGCGATTTTTAGCACCATTTCGGCTTTCCTGCATAGTAAGTTAGGATTATTTCCCCTAAGAAGTATTATAACGTTGTCTACATAACAGACTGGTTTAAATCCTTCATCGGTTAAGCTCCTTAAGAGCCCATTTATAGTAGTTACCCACAGGAGCGGTGACAAAATCCCTCCTTGTGCTGTTCCCTGACCTACTTTGTCTCTGATTGTTATGTCACGTATGCTACAGCTAATCCATATATTCCTTAGCATATAGTTAACCCATTCTATGATTGCCCGGTCAACTTGGAATGTTTCTAAGGATAAGCGTATTACTGCTGACATTGTAGAAGGCTGCTTCAATGTCAATGCATACCGCAAAGGCGGTTCTCGGCGAAGGTGCGCTCAATATAGTGTACTACCTCATGTAAAGCGAATTCCACTGATCTCCCCTTTACATACGCATGTTGTTTGTATTTCAGCGTATCATTGGCTATACTGCTCTTTATCATGGTGTCGATTGTACGTTCCATAGTTTTGAGTAGGAAAGAAGTTAGGCTTATTGGCCGATAAGATTTTGGTGTGGCGTTGTTTGCCTTGCCGGGCTTGGGTATGAAGACTACCCTGGCTTGTTGACAGGCTTTCGGTGTGTAGTAACGCAGGGAAGACGTTATCCGATCCTGCCGCATTCAATGGTGAGAAGCATTTTAAGGCTTCTAAAACCATTGACTTGTCAATAATATATTCCTCTGGTCATTCTTCCCCATCTGCCATGACATCGTCCATTGTCGATGTGTTCGATTGTTTCTATTCTATTATCCTCACCGTCTACCACAGTTTCGGGTTGGGTGTGGTTCTTGGATAGAAACTTTTCGATGTTTGAAACTTCCTTGGCGCTATCTACCTGTTCCCAGAACAGCTTCCAGGAATTGCGGTTCTTGTCAATTTATTGTATTCTTTCCGTTTATCGGGGAAGTTGTCCCAGAATACTGTAGATTTTTTCGGAGTGGCTCTGTTGTAAACCTTTCCGACCTCTTTTCCTTTGTTCCGTATCTCCCCTGCCATGCAGATCTCCTTTCTCGGAGAGGACAACTTTCTTCGAAAGACTTTACAATTACTATCACATGAATGTGATAGGGTTACCGACAAAAGGATGTTACCTATTTAAAATTACCTAGTATTTCTCTATTTGTATAATTTTTTTGAAGCAATTTTTTTGTAGCACAGTGTTCTTGTCTATGCAATGCCCTGAGTTTGCTTGTGCATATGATAAGAATTTTAAAAACACATAGCATGAAAATCCCGCATTTATAATTCAGTCATTGTCAGAGACTTAAGATCGCACGTACTGATCATTTAAACCAAAATGAGTCAGATTCCTAGACAGCATTCAAAAAATGTCTCTAAGCTATTTTCAAAGATAAAGTACTTATTTGTATTTGGTATTGTTGTTATCCTCCTCTTCGTTCGCCCATCGGGAGCAAAGGCTATTAAATACGGTATGTAATCATGACAATATTTATGGATTTTCCTTTAAAAAAAGTTTCTTTTTAGCGAATGATGCCTGCGAGGCTGGACAATTTGAGGGAATATGTAAACCATGGTCCGAATGTCAACTTGTCAAGGAATTAATAGAAGTAAAAATCCATGCAGTCCGCGAAATTAATCATTGTGGATTTAATGTTACGGAGGAAATAATCTGCTGTCCCATTATGACCACCCCCGGACCAGTATGAGTTATTTATTTCAAATATAGTGAACTCTCGATAATGTGAGCAATCAAATTGACATTAACGCTTTGAAAAAATTAGTGAATTAGAGAACAAAAATATTCTTTAAAAAATCCACGACTCTTTTTAGTCATTGAAAAAAAAATATTCTTTAAAAAATCCACGACTCTTTTTAGTCATTGAAAAAAAAATATTCTTTAAAAAATCCACGACTCTTGCTTAGGATTTCCTTTGAAAAAATTCTTTAAAAAATCCACGACTCTTGCTTAGTCATTGAAAAAAAAATATTTTTTAAAAAATCCACGACTCTTTTTAGTCATTGAAAAAGAATATTCTTTAAAAAATCCACGCCTCTTTTTAGTCATTGAAAAAGAATATTCTTTAAAAAATCCACGCCTCTTTTTAGTCATTGAAAAAGAATATTCTTTAAAAAATCCACGCCTCTTTTTAGTCATTGAAAAAGAATATTCTTTAAAAAATCCACGCCTCTTTTTAGTCATTGAAAAAAAATATTCTTTAAAAAATCCACGCCTCTTTTTAGTCATTGAAAAAAAATATTCTTTAAAAATTCCACGCCTCTTTTTAGCCATTGAAAAAAATATTCTTTAAAAAATCCACGCCTGTTTTTTGAAAAAAAAATATTGAAAAAAAAAATATTCTTTAAAAAATCCATGCCTGTTTTTAGTCATTGAAAAAAAATCTTTAAAAAATCCACGCCAGTTTTTAGTCATTGAAAAAATATTCCTTAAAAAATCCACGCCTGTTTTTAGTCATTGAAAAAAATATTCTTTAAAAAACCACGCCTGTTTTAGTCATTGACAAAAATATTTTTAAAAAAGCCACGCCTTTTTAACCCGGAAAAAATATAAAAAAAACACGTTTTTAAAGGCCTCGTAAAAATATAGCTGGAAAAAATATTCTTTAACAAATCCACGCCTGTTTATATAGATTAAAAAATATTCTATTAAATTCTATTTTATTCTATTCTATATTAAAACTGTATTTGTTTACCTAAATTTTGGTATATTTTTCATGAAAATCGGACAAGCGGTTCAGAAGTTATACAACAATTTAAAATTACCAGAAATTTAACAACACTAACACAGTAACGTGTTGCTAATGATCGGTTTACCAGCAGCAGCAGAGATTGAAATACGATAAGCTTCGCCATCAACTGTAACCCCACACACATTATTGTCTCTGCAAAACACAAGCAGCGACGTCAACTTGCCTTAAACGCAACAACAAACCACTGCCAAATACATACAGTGAACGACTTAACAGTAGCGGCGTCAGCAGAGGCGAATGACGAATTTAATCGTCAATAGTAACGACAGCACACACACGATTCGTCGACGGAGGGGGCGAAACGACCAGAGTCTTACTCGGCCAACGTCTGTCACCTCAGCCCATTGTGTAAAAGCAATAGGGCTGCTACAACAACATCAACAGCACACACATCATAACCACTGTCGTCTATTCAACATAACAAACATCGACGGCGAAGTTTGCTTTGCACACACTTCTCTCTGTTGGCAGAACCAAACAGAAAACATCACAACACATATTATCACACTCAAGTATTCGGTTGAATGGGTGAGAGATAGGGAGAGTAGACAACAATTTAGTGCTTTGAAAACATTGCAATTCAATGAATTTTAATGAAAATTACGTTATTATTTAAAAAATGTAAAAAAAAATAATATTTCTATTGAAAAAAATTAAATTATGAATTAAATGAATTATTCGCACGAACGTTGAAACAAACAACCGATTGATATGAAGAGGCTAGGATAATGCTGGGCAAGCATGGGAACTGGTGCCCCTGTTTACATTGTATCAATAAGCTCGTTCCCTGCGCTCTCTTTTTGTAAGACATTTCATATGGCGGTTTCTCCTTTACTCTCTCCTCTTTTGCACACCTCTACGCTAGGAAAACTGAACAATGTTGCCAATAGGAATATATAAATGTGTCAGTATGTGTGATCAGACATGAACCGACAAAAGGATGTTATTTAAAATTACCCAGTATTTCACTATATGTCAGATTGTTTTGAAGCTTTTATTTTTGTAGCACAGTGTTCTTGTCCATTCAATGCCGTGAGTTTGCTTGTGCATATGAAGAAATAAAAAGATAGAGAATATATTTTAATTTATTGATAAGAATTATAGAAATAAATTGCATTAAAATCTCACTATGAAGAAGACATTAATAATTCAGTCATTGCTAGAGATCGATCGTACTGATCATTAAAATCGAAAATCAAAATGAGTCAGATTCTGAACCACCGTACAAGATATTATTATACACAATTTTCAAGCATGGTGTTCGTATTATTTTTTGGCTTTGGAGGCTTCCTCCTATTCGCTCCCCTCTCCACGTCAAAGTCTATTAAATATGGTAGGCAATTACCACAATAATTTTGTATTTTCCTTTAAAAAAAGTTTCCTTTTAGCAAATGATGCCTGTGAAGCTGGAGAAGTTGCGGGAATATGTAAACCATGGTCCGAATGTCAACTAGTCAAGGAATTAATAGAATTAAAAATCCATACAATCGATGAAATTAATCATTGTGGTTTCAATGCCATGGAGGAAATAATTTGCTGTCCCGTGATGACTAAACCCGCACCAGACGGAGTTTGAATTAATTGATAAATAATTATTATTTTTTACTCAGAAATAAAGACTGATTTTATATAGGAATATTTTTGTATGTCTTTCAGGGGATTCTTTAATACGTACATTTTCCCATCCAACTCTGGTGCAATATGCGTGTATTTCTTAATAGGTGTGGATTTTAAAAACGTAAATTTCGTTTGTTAATATAACCTATGACGACAATTCTGCCAATCGATTGCTGTAAATGTATGTACACCAAATACAAATTTCAGCAATTTGATTGGGGGTTTTTCTAAAAACTCAAAACCCTAAAAAATTGACCTATATTATGAACGCGTGGTAGGGTGAAACATTTGTATAAAATCCTCCAAATACTGCAATATAAAGGACAAAGTTATATGAGGCATCCATATAATCACTTTCTGAGTCGATTTTTGCATGTCCATCGTCTATGTAACCAAAGACGGGTCGCAATCGGTTCAGATTTATATATAGTTCCCATATATAGTTTCGTCCGAATTTAGGAAAATATACCCAAATTTCGGCCAACTGGTTTTATATAGGACTATGCCCAAAAGCGGTCCGATATAGTCATTTTCGAAACAGACCTACTAATTTTTTATCTCGAACATCCTTAGATCGTCCTCCAAAAGAAGAATGATTATAACAGAAGGATAAATCGACTCAATCATCTTACAATTCCATACTATGTAGGGTATAAACCGAAAATTTTGAGTATATCATATCCCCCATACTATGGTGGAATACGGGTATATGGAGGTAACACCAAAAACCGGAACAATACAGTTAACTACGTTAATATAAAAAAGGGGGTTATATGGGGACTACCCCTAAAAGAGGGCGAATATTACTAATTTTTGGTAGGGAGATTTGTAACCATATACGACTACAAAATACCGAATTACAATGAATTCGGTTGAAAACCGCGCTCAAGAAACAAAATACCGAAAATTGGAGGGGGGAGCTAGCGGAAAAATGGACCCATATATATAACTTTTTGTAGAGATTTGGTACCTATTAAGAACTCGAAATACAAAATTACAGGCAATTCGGTGAAAAATTCGGTCAAAACCCCACAAAAACTAAAAATTGGGGGGTACCCTTATACCCGGTTAGCGGACATTCTTAGATCATCTTAGAACTTTACGCTGATCAAGAATATATATACTTTATAGGGTCGGAAATGATTATTTCGATGAGTTACAAACGGAAAAACAAAATTAATATACCATCCATACTATGGTCCAACCTATTGGTAGCCCTTGAAAGTGAATTTTAAAATCCACTCCTATGGTTCAACATTAAAAATTAATTTTAAAATATCCACGAAATGGTTGAACATTTAAAACTAATTTAAAAAAAAATCCACGCCTATTTGTAGCCCTTTGAAAAAAATTACGCCTATAATAAGCTTTAAAAAAATTATTTAAAAAAATCACGCCTATAACACGCTCTAACATTTTAATTAAAAAAAATTAAATTAAAAACCAAGCCTATGATATGTTTCGAAAAGTTAATTTAATAAAAAACCCAAACCTTGCCTTTTTAATCTACGGCTACAGCTAGACCATGAAAATTAGTTTTATAAAATAAAACCAAGCTTATAATAAGCATTACAAAATAAATTTACAAAATCTATGCTTGTAGACTTAATAATCCTTAAGCAATATGCTAAATATTTGAAAAAATAAATTGATTTATATTTTATACTCAAAAACTAGATACATTATCCTTTCAAATGTTTTTTATTTCACTTAAATACGACCATTATTACCAAAGTTACAGTCATTTAAAAAATAAACCCAACAGCATAACACTACAGTGCAATAAAATGCATGTCCAATCAATGGAGCGAGCAAACGAGAGATCCAATCCCCACCACCCACTTTAAATACATAACTACACAATACGAAAGCACACAACAACGACAGTATTTGCTATGAACGTCTATCCGCCCATCATCACCCACTCTGTGGAGCATAACAATATCACAGTAAGAGACCAGAGAACAAAACACTGTGTACTCTCCCATTCTCAGTTACATTCTCTCATAGTGAGTCAGTAACAGCAACAACACACAATGCAAACGTTTCCACGACTGAGGGGTCTACGATCCGAAACGACCCGAGTCTTACTCGGCCAACGTCTGTCACCTCAGGGCATTGTGTAAAAACAATAGGGCTGCTACAACAACAACAACAAACATTGCAAATAATATTCTTGTTCTTACCATTTAATCATGCCCACTTTGTGTAACGGGCTCGTGTTTTCTAACGAAACAAAAACCATAACACACGGAAAATGAAGAAATTATTTTTATTTTTTTTAGAAAATGTAAACGCGATAGTAAAAACCCCGATAAAATATCGACACACAACAATTACATTAAACAATTATCGGAGCGACTGGGACAAGGAAACGAAAGGAAAATCAGTAGGAAGTAAAAGACTTAACTACTACAACAACACGTTTAAGGCAAAGCGACACACTATTTGTTTCCTTTATAAATTGATTTTTTTATTACAATCACTCGCGAAAAACGGACTCCTACCAGGCCATTTATTTAATTATTTTGCAAAGCTAATATTCCAATTCGATCGATTTCTAACTGTAAAAGAATTCCCGCAACCGCACTTCACGCCATTTAAAAAAGAACTAAAGCCGAGTAATTTTCGAGAACAATGAAGGGATCAAACGAATTGGAGAGCTGCCCCACTCACTCTACCTACGAAGAGAGAGCCAATTGGTAAACTCCATTGCATTACGCACTCACACACAGAGTTGTTGGTGTGGGGAGATGTTATGAGATGCAAATTAGAACTCCCAAAATTCGGGCAATGCTACAGCAGAGAGTTGCAACAGTAATGACAATTTAGCGATTTTTGTTGGAGTTGACATTCAAGGGTGAAACATAGGCGTGAATTTTTTTTAAATTAAATTTCAAGACTTATTATAATAGACGCGGATTTTTAAAAAATAATTTTTCAAGGCTTATTATAATAGGCGTGTATTTTTTAAAAAATAATTTTTCAAGGCTTATTATAATAGGCGTGGATTTTTTTAAAAAATAATTTTTCAAGGCTTATTATAAAAGGAGTGGATTTTTTCAAATTCATTTTTCAAGGCTTATTATAATAGGCGTGGATTTTTTAAACTTAATTTTTCAAGGCTTATTATAATAGGCGTGGATTTTTTAAACTTAATTTTTCAAGGCTTATTATAATAGGCGTGGATTTTTTAAACTTAATTTTTCAAGGCTTATTATAATAGGCGTGGATTTTTTAAAATTCATTTTTCAACGCTTATTATAAAAGGAGTGGATTTTTTAAAATTCATTTTTCAACGCTTATTATAAAAGGAGTGGATTTTTTAAAATTCATTTTTCAACGCTTATTATAAAAGGAGTGGATTTTTTAAAATTCATTTTTCAAGGCTTCAGAACAACAAGGGTCTCTGAACAACAGAAATCCGTGGAACTAACAATTATACCCGAAAAATCGGTTTAAATTTTGAAGAAATATGTTATGTTTTGTATATGTTTTTTGCCACTTTTCATGGAATATTCGATCTGAACCTCAAAATCACTCCCTATACATAGTGGTTTGGTTTGAAAGAAAATAGGGGGGTTTGGTTTGAAAGAAAAACATATTCTCCGTCAAATTTTACTAAGGGTCTCTGAACGAAAGAAATCGGTAGAACCAAAAAATATACCCGAAAAATCGGTGTTAATGTTAAAAAAATATTACATTTTTCTTTGCTGCTACTTTTTAGGACTTTTTTGAACTGAACCCTAATATCTCTCCCTATACTCAATCAAGGCTTATTAAAATAGGCGTGGATTTTTCAAAAATTCATTTTTCAAGGCTTATTATCTGTTATATAATTTTTTAATATTTATACCCTACACAACTATGTTGTCAGGGTATTATAGCTTTGTGCAGCCCCAAAAGTTTGTAACACCGCGAAATATTGGTCCTAGACCCACCTTTAAGTATACCGATCGTCATATCTCGACTAGCTGAGTCGATCCAGACATGTGTGTCCGTCCGTCCGTCCGTCTGTCCATTATAATTTGTAAACACGATACAGGCCACAGTTATGGACCAATCTTCACGAAATTTTGCATGTAGGATGGGTTCTGGCCAATGAAGACCCCTATTGTTTTTGGGAAAGATCGGTTAATATTTAGGGGATGAAATGGACCAAATACTAAATTTTTGTCGGGTTTTCTGGTCGCTCCAGAGGCCGCAATAATGGCCCGAACATCGTGAAATTTTGCATGGAGAAGGGTATCGGGCCAAAGAATAAGCATGCCTGCTTTCATAAAGATCGGCCAATATTTAGCGGGTCAAATGGACCCTGACTTTTGTGTGAAAAATGACAAAATTTGTATTCTATAGCGTATATATTTACCCCTGAGTGACATAGATCCGAGAAGTTGATATTATATCCAAGAGTAGTGGTTGACCTTTAAATTAATACCAATTATATTGATGTATGTGCTCGGATGTGGGAGTTACACCTAAATATTTACAGGTATCTCCGTATTCGTATATTATTTAGTAACCCATTATCACTCCAGAGCGCGGAACTATAGCGCTGATCGCTTTGAAATGTTCCATAAGGTTCCAGTTATGGTCAAGGACAACGCCTATAATTTGTGGTGATGATCAGATAATAATTTTGGACTGATGTGGACCGAAAACTTAATTGTTTGTGTTATTTTCGAGTCGATATATAGACCACAAATGAAAGCCGAACATCACAACACAACCCACGTTGAAGGTAATCTGGACAATAGCTGTACTGAATACTCGTAATATTCGGAAAATATGTCAGTGTGAGGAAGAGGTGCTGTTTACCTCTAATCGGGCAAGAGGATGCCAATATCACCAAGTATTGCCCAGGCTCGGAATAAACATCCGCAGAAAATTTGAGTTCCGTGGTAGTTGTGTAGGGTATCATATGGTCGGCCCCGTCCGACTATACTGCTCCGCTCACTGGTTTTTCATTATTTATTGTTTTTATAATGAATGCCTTCCAAAACGTATTGAAAATCGCTAAATTGGCATCACCGTAACAGGTTGGCAGTTTTAATTAGAATTCTAATAGGAACTCCAGCATGTTCACATCTGCCTAACTCACATCGTTATGTGGCGTGATAGTTCTTGTTCTATTAACGGAGAGATCTCTCCACTTCTCGCTCCATAAATTGTTCTCCGTCATTACTCAATTCATTTCTTTCTTAAATGTCGGGCCGTGCGGTTACGTGTATCATCCATTCAATTCGATCGTATTGCAAATAGTTTAGTTGAAAATTAAAAGCATTCTTAAATCCGTGTTTTTGTTGTAGCGAGAGCTTTTCTATATTTTAAATGAATTAAAAAATTTATCAATAAATGTTGTGAAGTGTGCTTTAGCTTTCTTATTAGAATTTCAACACATATTTCATATTAGAAAATCCATTATACAATTGTTCGTTTATCATATCCGCGAGTGTATTTTTGTGTGTTTTATTAGGCCTTTATATCAAAGTGAAGATGTATAAAGGAAATTTTGTTTTTTAATTTAAATCCGCGTGCGTTTGTATGTTTTCTTTTTGTTAGAAATTTCTAGTCCTTTCGACGATGTGTCCACTATTAAAAGGTAAGAAACAGAATATTCTTTCCAACTTCCCAAAAAAGGCGCCATACAATGCTTGTTGTTGTTAGAGTATACTGATGTTAACTGGGAGAATTGAACTGAGTAGAGGAGAGGGCAATTGTTCTCCTCTCAGTGTTTCGTTCTCTGGTCTCTTACTGTGATATTGTTATGCTCCACGGAGTGGGTGACAATGGGAGGAGTAATGTGCATAGCAAATACTGTCGTTGTTGTGTGCTTTCGTATTATACCCTGCAAGCATTTGGAAGTGAGTTTCTCACTCCCTCGCCCAATAAGTCACTTCCGCGTCACTTCTTTTCGGATAAAAGGCGATAGTTTGTATAATTACAAAAAAAAACTGTTCTTGTCTACTTTATATCGCCTTTGAGTTACTTCTGAGTGACGCCTGGGAAGACAAAAGAAGATTGGTCAAATGCTACAAAAACAATTTGCTCTCTTTCAAAATTGTCTCTCATCAGCTTGAAAAACAGTTAGAGGAGAAAACATATAAATCAACTCAGTTAATGTTAATTTTTCAAAGTGATCTGTGTGTATCAATAGTGTGATATTTAAATAATTAAAAAAGCGTAAACAAAAACCAGAATTTTTTATTTATTTTTATGTGAGTGTGTGAAAAAATAAATAAAAGAAGTTGAAAATTGCTAATTTTTTTAATCAATAAGTTGTTTCAGTACATAAATAATGATATATTGATAATATTATGCCTACTAGAAGTGACGCGGAAGTTAAGTCGAAGTAACGTCAAGGCGATAGAAACAGTCGCGGAAGATAGTCGCATTCTTATCGCGGAAGTCACCTCCTTCGGGAAAAAATGAACCACTTCCGCGTCACTTCCAAGAAGTAACTTATGCGTGTCATATGCGTAGCATCGCGGAAGTTACTTCTAGACGTTACGCAGAAGTTACTTCTTCGAAGTGACGCGGACGTGGTTCATTTCTTCCCGAAGGAGGTGACTTCCGCGATAAGAAATCGACTATCTTCCGCGACTGTTTCTATCGCCTTGACGTTACTTCGACGTAACTTCCGCGATAGTTTTTGCTTGCAGGGTAGTGTTATAGTAGAGTGGGTGGTGGGGGGTTGATTTCTCGTTTGCATTTTTTAAGGAGTTTTTCGGGGTTTATAATTATTTATTATATTATTTTTAATTGATTTTCAAGTCTAGCTGTGGATTTTTTAAACAATATTTTCTCAAAGACCAAGCGTGGATTTTTTAAACAATATTTGCTCAAAGACCAAGCGTGGATTTTTAAGGATTTTTTTTCTTAAGGGCCAATACAAACGTCTATTCTTTAAAGAAAGTTTTCTCAAACTTGTTCAAAATCCTTAAGATCTGCATATTTTGGGGGTACCAAATAAGAACCCGATGTGTCACATGTGTTTACTGAATATTAAATTTATATCCAACTCTAGGCCTAGAGGCGTGGATTTTTAGAATATTTTTTTTCTATCCAACTCTTGCCCCAGGGACCTGATTTTTTAAAGTACATTTTTTTATCCTTCAGCGTGGATTTTTAAAATAATTTTTTCATTGATCTATTTCCCAAATGTGTTGATTTTTATTGAACAATAAAATAAGTATTAGAAAAAAAATTACAGAATATTGATTGATTCAAACATAACCCATTTGCCAGTTTTCCGCATCCTTGGGCCATACAATGTTTTCGATATAGTCCAAATAAGCTGCCACTCTGGTATAGAGACCAGGTCTCTTGTCACCACAACTAAAACCGGCTGAGACCACACCAATTACATTATAGGTATTGCGTAATTCTAAAAATTAAAAAATAATTATAATTCAATTTTTCAAAAACAAAATTCCGCCGACTTACTATCGCCAACTGAAACCAAAGGACCACCAGAATCACCATTGCAAGCATCCCTCACACGCCGACGACCTTCGGCACATAGCTGAGTACTTTTTATGCCATGTTGAAGTCGGCACACCAACCCATATCTATTATAATCACGCTGACATTTTTTTATGGGTGTAACGGTTAGCGGAACTTTTAGTAAAATATTGGAAAATACATTTCCTAAAATTGGGTACCAGAAATATGAAAGGGTGGGTGAGTGACAGTTTTGAATATAACAGTTGGCACTTACCCCTAGCAGTCATAGTGCCCCAACCAGATACCATGACCTCTGTATTCCTACTCAAATCATCTAAATCTGTATGTAGGCAAGCTGGATATATGTATTCATTAAAGGTTACCGGTTCCTCCAATTCCAATAGGGCAATATCGTTATATACTAGAAGCAGCGAATAATCATCGTGAATGTAAATGTTCTGGAAGAGAAAGGTAAGCAAATTTGTTAAACAATATTTTTTCTGGGGTCACACAAGGCGTGGATTTTCTTAAAGAATATTTTTTTAAGAGTCACAAATGGCGTGGATTTTTTAAGGAAAATTTTTTCGAGGGTCACAAATGGCGTGGATTTTTTTAAAGACTATTTTTTCAAGAACCAATACACTCGTGGGTTTTTCAAGGACCAATATAAGCGTGGATTTTTTAAAAATTTTAAATATTCTCACCTTTGGTCTATCGGAAAACAATTTCTTTAAAACATTCCCGCTTGGTCCTTCGGAAATTGTTTACTTTAAAAAGTCTTCTACGGTTCTTCGGAAAAATTTTACTTAAAAAATCCTCATATATGGTCCTTCGGAAAATTATTACTTAAAATATATGGGCGATATCCTATGGTCTTCATTGTTTAAAAAATTCCGCCTATTGATCTCCTAGTGTTGTTACTTCGATTTCCCTTTTTTCTTTTTCTTTCCATTCCTACCTTAATTTTCCTCTTTTCCATTTCCATTTCCTCGGGATCGGTTAAATTCGCCACACCCAAATAGACAAATTTCGGAATCATATCCCTTCGGGCAACACAATGGGCTGCTGTCAACACAAAACGCTCATCGATTAAAGTTCCGGCACATTGAATATTTACGGAACCAGGACGCTTATTTTTACTACTATAATCAATTGCAGCCATGTGTGGCAACTGTCCTAAATCGGCAGGTATGCCGTCCAGAATATGTTCAGCTAGACTGGGTTTTAGGTTAGACAGGATCCGCTTACAAGCTACAGCGAAAGATATACATTTATAAAGGATATAAAAAATATAGGAGGATGATATATTTACCTCGAACAGCTGGCCTTTCGTTGGCTGGTACTGATTGCTTTGTGTTTAAACCCCTTGGACTAGATGTAGGGGGTGAACGGTACATGGGTTGTGTTGGTGAAATAGGTATATTATTCTCCCTCCCGGACAGCAGGGGTGGTCTGAGGGTAGGTGGCGAATTATATATAGATTGAAATGGTAAACTAGGTACTACTGTATGGTTTCTATCGGTGGTTGATTCATTGCCAAATTGACTCCACCTATTTAATGGGCTTATAGGTGGGTTGTTGAGACTTCTGTAAATATATATATGTAGAAGATAAATAATATTTAAAAAAATATATAAACAAATTTTGAAAACATTTTGTTTCAAGGAACAGCGGCGTGGATTATTTAGAGACCTCAACACAAGGCGTGGATATTTTTAATGATTTTTTAGGTACCCCAACACAAGCCGTGGATATTTTTAAAGATTTTTTAGGGACCCCAACACAAGGCGTCAAACATTTTTTTCAAGGAACAATATAAGCGGCGTGGATTTTTTAGAGACCTCAACCCAAGGCGTGATAACATTTTTTTAAGGAACAATATAAGCGGCGTGGATTTTTTAGAGACCTCAACACAAGGCGTGGATTTTGTTAAAGATTTTTTAGGGATCCCAACACAAGGCGTGGATTTTTTTAAAGATTTTTTAGGGACACCAACACAAGGCGTGGATTTTTTTTAAAATTTTTTAGGGACCCCAACACAACGCGTTGATTTTTTTAAGATTTTTTAGGGACCCCAACACAAGGCGTGGATTTTTTTAAGATTTTTTAGGGACCCCACAACAAGGCGTGGATTTTTTTAAGATTTTTTAGGGACCCCAACACAAGGCATGGATTTTTTTAAGATTTTTTAGGGACCTCAACACAAGGCGTGGATTTTTTTAAGATTTTTTCGGAACTAGAATTGGACAGGAATTGAAAAAACTCATTTCAGATCCCATCGAAGATCTTCTAAAATCGTTATTGTTTTCCGGTGACCTAGTTTCCCAGTACAATTAATGCGTTTTCTGGCTCTAATCGGTTGAGCCATACTTTGTTGACTCGAGACAGAACGTTTCATCCATAAGCCAATTTTAAAATAGATTTCCACGCTCGTCGATCTTTTGCGCAGTGTTTCCAATTTTAAAGACTATATTTAAAAATATTTTTTTCCTCTTGATCATTTCATCGAATTCTCGACCTTTCACTTCTGTGTGGACCATCGCTTTTATATACTGGGGCAGTAGCTGAAGATCAATACGTCTGACTGTGTCGATGTCCGTGTACAGATGGTATAGCTCGTGGTTCATTCGACGCCGATTTTCACCGTCTACGCATATCGGCCCATAGATCTTTTGGATAAATTTTCTCTCAATGAGCTGCCTCATGTGCTTGCCCAAGGCCCCATATTTCAAATCCATATATCAACATGTTTTGAAATATTATCTTCCATTTTTGTCCCTCCATGGAATTTTGGTCTTCCCATCTTGCGTAAACACTCACATTTTGAGCTGGGGCATCCCCATCCATTCGCACAACATTGTCTAATCACCGCAGTCGCTGCAGCTCGATACTTCGGCCTATATCAATGTCAAGCCGACGCAGATCGGCTCTTAGATCTTTCGGAGAAATTCTCTCTCAAAAACTCCAAGAGCTACTTCGAGATATTATCTTCCTCTTTATGTTTCCATCGTTGTTGGTCTTCCGTCCTGCGTGGACCATCAGTAGGCTCGCTTTTATAAGTCTTTTGAGCTGGGGCATCCTCATCCATTTGCACAACATGACCCATAGATATTTCGGAATTCTCTCGAACGCCCATCTCATATTTTTGCCCAGTACCCATGCTCCAGATCCATATATCATCTGCGTGAGCAAGTAACAAGATGTTTGGTGTATGGAATTTCATTCCTTTTTGCACTGCAAGGACAATTTAAGACCCATTATATCGATGTAATGGGTACTGGGCAAGTCGGTGCCGGTCATTCGGTATTAAAGAGCTCCGAAAGGTCTTTCCGACTACAACTGCTGATCTTGTGCCAGTAAAAGTTATTCTGCAGAGCCTTACAATGTTCCAGAAATGCCGAACGCAGACATAGCTTTCAAAAATTTAGAACGAAATGCGGATTTATAACCAACGAATAGGTGAAATGTGTCGATGTGTTTTTCGTGGATATTTTCCAGGATTTGGCATAATGTATCTGGTCTATGGTAGATTTGCATTAGAATGGTCGAATAATGTCATGGACTATTGGCTTCAGTTGTTCACACAGCACGCTATATAAAACTTTATATGCGTATTGCATCCTTTTTTGTGAACGGGACACACATTCTTCTGATTAATATTATTATATATTTCAACTAGGTTCTCTTACTTTTCTTCATGAAACAAATCCATGAATCTGGCATGTCGACATGATGTTTACTTAGCGACGATATTCTGACACCAGGGTATTTTTAAAAAAATCATATTCCTCCCCTCTGCAACCCCATGATGTTGTGGAATTAAGGGTGCAATAATCCGCCTTTTAATGTCCGTTTCTTATAAAATTAATTAAATAGCTTGTTGATGTACTCGGTTCCACATAGAGCCGTTGTTGTTGAGGTCGGATCTTCTTTTTTTAGAGTAATTTTCCCCAAAACATAAATATTTTATGAATGTCTTTTTTTAAGGAGTACCAATAATTATTTACTTACCTAGTTTCTATTGCTAATGGAGGTTCTGTTGTTGTGGTGGTTTTCGATGTTGTTGTTGTGGACAATTCATCAATAATCATTTCTTCCATTCTCCCAAATGGACAACATATTATTTCTTCACGAATTGTAAAACCACATCTTACAACCTCTTCGGTTGTGTACTCTCCTCGTTGAATTAGTGTCCTTATGACGGGACAAGCTGACCAGGTTCTACAAACGCCTAATGAATTTTTTGTTTCGCAAGGATCATTTTCTTAAAAAAAACGTAATAACAATAAATAATACTAATTAATTATATGTATATAAAATATAAATATATACTTACCGTAAGCCGCCTTTATTTGTGGCATCTGCTGCAGTAGCAGTACAATTGCGATTGTCGTCAATATCATTTTTCAAATCTTGTTAATGGGATTTTTTTTTAATTTTGGGTATTTTCATACAAAACATTTGAAATAATGAATCTCTTGATGTGATCGCTGTCAAGCTGTCTTATAGACTATTTTAATTGTTTATATATGCATTTTTTGTCTAAACATGTTCACAATTTTAATGCACAACATTTGAGCGCAAAAAAAATATCAACACCTTTGTAATTAATCATTTATAATAGCTGTGTTCCAGTACGATGATGGAATAATTTATTTTGAGTAGTTTTTTTAAGGGTTCAAAGTTATTTTAATGTTTTTTGAGTGGATCTTTACAAATGAGTCATGTTTTTGAACATTATTAAAGGATATTAAAATTAGGGGTACCATATGTGTAGATTTGGTTAACATCAGTTCGAATTTAAACGCTTTGATTAAAATCGTTTGAAACACAGCTTTACATTTATCCCGATTTCGTTAGTTTGAGTGTCAGCTCGGACTTATCGCCATTTACCTTTTCAATCTTTTCCCACGGGACAATTACCGTTCGCAATGTTCGAACGGTACACATACAAGGATTCAGGCTTGACATGTTAATTTATAAAGGAATATCGGAGTCAAACTTGATTTTGGGTGCCGTTCTCCTTCATTTTTTTTTACATTTATCAAAGCCAACTTAACATGCCAGTCCTGAAGTCCTCTTATGTGTTTCATTAGGCAAATGTTGTGGTGTAACGTTCGCAATGTTCGACCCCTTATTTCGATGTCATTGGCGTAGGTGTTTGGTGTACAGAGTGCCATTTCTGTTTGCCTTTAAAGGGCTCTGTAAGGTCGTTTCGACTTTAACTGCTGATCTTGTGGCCTGTGTAGATCATTCGGAGAATTTTTTTCTCAAACACTATAACAGTTACTTTACCTGCTTGCGCAAATAATCATGCTTCAGATCCACATCAGGCAAAACCCAGCACGCGTGCTCTCTCGCGAAAGTAAATAACAGCATACTCTCATGCCTTTCAATTGAAACAACTGAAAACCCACCCTGTCGTCAAATGAGTAGCTAACTACAAAAAAAACCAATTTAATGTTAGCTGGTATAGACTGGCTACAAAGCCACTACTACGCAATGCAAAAAAATGTATGAAAATATCGGCGATCGGCCACCAACGCCGTTCAATTTAAACGACGTAAATTTTAATGTACGCCTTGGAAGGGTAATTTTGTAAACAACAAATCCCGCGTTTAATTTGTAGATTGAACGTCGTTTGTTTGTTTGTGAATAAAGTTTTGTGATTTTATCTAAAGTTTTACAGTGAGTTTTTAATTAAATGTAATAAATAATGTAGTTAAATGTAATGTGCTTTGAACACACAATTTTTTTTAATACAGAAGAAAAAAAGAAACATGAGAAGTGCGAGTAAACGACATTTGAGGCGGAAAATAATCGTAACGACTATGTAAGTTTCCTAATAACATTTCTGATTTTGTTTATGTATCCATTAAATGATTTCTTTTTACTCCACAGATAAATACAATGAAAACAATATTGAGGGGACGTTTGCCCTCAATATAATAATTAATTTAATATTTTTAACAATTTTTTTATTTAAAATACAAATGTGCAAACTAATTTTTTCCATTCCTAAGATTTTTAAAACCAAAAACTAATATTATTTTATTTTTATTATTATTATTAAACCGCAAATGTTTAAATAATTTATAAAAATCTTTGTGATAAATGATGTGATCCTTGTTATGTTTTGTTATATTAATAATTTTTTGTTTTATAATAATGTAAATTTTTTAAACCTCGTTTTATTTCAGCAAGATACAAATAGTGGCTTTTCACCTAACGTGCAAAAAACTAACTTTTCTCTGACTACAATTTGACTTACAAATAGTTAGTTTAAAACAAAATTAACTGAAAGCGTATTTAAACAAGTAGATATATAGCTAACTGCAAAAAGTTAACTATAAGTTAACTGCTGGATAACTGACTATAAAGTTAACTGAAAGTAGTGCAAATTCGGACAATTGACTACTTCGTAGGACATCACAATGTTAAAATAGTCAGTTGGTTACAGGTAAAAAAGTCGATTTATCAACCACTACTAATTGAAAAAAAGTTAGTTTTCAATTAGTCTAAAGTTAGTTGAATGTACGACAGGGCATTGACACACACACACATCGACAACGCAACGCAAATTTGTTATTCTCTGCCCGAGTCTGCTTCAGATCATAGTCGGGCGCGCGCACTCTCGCGAGAGTAAATATCACTATTCTCTCACGCATTCAACTGAACCAATTGAAAAACCATTGACGCACACACAAAGAGAAGTGCGTGAGAACACAATTTTGGTTTTTCAATTGGTTCAGTTGAATGTGCGTGAGAGAATAGTGATATTTACGCTCGCGAGAGAGCACGCGTGCGGTGCTTCGCCCGACTGTGCTTTAGATCCACATAGCAGCACTGATAGTATCAGCGTGTTTTAGGGTGTGTGTTTTGGATAAGGCGAGAGTGGACCTTGTTTCTGAATTGCTTATTTAGACCATCGTAGCATCTGTTGGTCAATATAATCCTCCTTCGAATGTAGAAACAGATTTCATTTGTTTAGATAAACTCGGACTATCTCACCTGTCCTGTAGTTTTCAAGATCCACAGCTAGTGTGAGTCTACTGGTCGTCTTGCGCGTTGATACGATCAGCTTGGATTTATCCCCTTTTACTGCCAGATCCCACTCGCAATGTTCGACCCATTATGTCGCTGTAATCCGCATAAGCGAGTAACATATGCTGTTAGGGATATGTGAATCGATTAATCGACTTTTTATTTTGAAAAATTCTAAAAGTTGAAGTCGATTTTTATATCTGAGTTAATGAGTGCCCGCATTGTCATGGAACTCTGAACACATCAGGCAGAATTGACCGCCACATGACTGAGTTTTGTCGAAGAAACCGGCTACCATTAGCTTGAAAGCATTTCTTCAACTGAATTACTTTGGATTTGGTTCGTATTCGAAGACCCATAATCAAAGTTTTTTTTATTAGTAGGTAAAATAGAGTTGGGTCGTTCCAGAATGAACTGGTTCATTGAAACTACATATTTCAACCAGTGAGCGTAGCAGTATAGTCGGACGGGGCCGACCATACGATACCCTACACAACTACCACGGAACTCAAATTTTCTGCGGATGTATATTCCGAGCCTGGGCAATAATTCGTGATATTTGCACCTCTTGCCCGATTAGTGGTAAACAGGCTTTAATTTGCGGTCTATAGATCGACTCGATAATAACACAAAAAAATAAGTTTTCGGTCCACTTCATTCCAAAATTATTATCTGATCAACACCGAAAATTATAGGCGTTGTCCTTGACCATAACTGGAACCTCATGGAACATTTCAAAGCGATCAGCGCTATAGTTCCGCTCTCTAGAGTTATAATGGGTTACTAAATAATATACGAATACGGAGATACCTGTAAATATTTAGGTGTAACTCCCACATCCGAGCACATACAACAATATAATTGGTATCAATTTAAAGGTCAACCACTCCTCTTGGATATAATATAAACTTCTCGGGTCTATGTCCTTCAGGGGTAAATATTTTGTCATTTTTCACACAAAAGTCAGGGTCCATTTGACCCACTAAATATTGACCGATCTTTATGAAAACAGGCATGTTTATTCTTTGGCCTGATCCCCTTCTCCAAAAAAAATCGCGATGTTTGGGCCATAATTGCGGCCTCTGGAGCGACCAGAAAAACCGACAAAAATTTAGTATTTGGTCCATTTCATCCCCTAAATATTAATCGATCTTTCCCAAAAACAATAGGGGTCTTCATTGGCCAGAACCCATCCTACATGCAAAATTTCATGAAGATTGGTCCATAACTGTGGCCTGTATCGTGTTTACAAATTATAATGGACAGACGGACGGACACACATGTCTAGATCGACTTAGCTAGTCGAGATATGACGATCGGTATACTTAAAGGTTGGTCTAGGACCAATATTTCGCGGCGTTACAAACTTTTGGGGCTGCACAAAGCAATAATACCCTGACAACATAGTTGTGTAGGGTATAATAAAGAAACTAAATCCAGTTTTTTTGTTCCTGTAGTTCATTTTTTTTATACGCCGAACATAAAAAAGGTATTCGAGATATTACCTTTCAGTTTTTCTTTCCATCGAATTCTTGGCTTCTTTACCTGCGTGAATCTTTAGTAGAATCGATTTTATATCTATGCCTTTTGAGCCATGGCCTAGCAACCGCATTCGCTGCTGCTCGATACGTCTGACTGCGTTGATGTCCGTGCACAGATGGTATAGATCGTGTTTCGTTCCACGCCGATATTCACTGTCGACGCAGATTGGCCCATAGATCATTCGGAGAATTTTTCTCTCAAATTATCCAAGAGCTGACTCATGTGATTTCGCGTGTACTCATGCTTCGAAATATTTACATCCACTTTACCTTTCCATCGAATTCTTGGTCTTCCCCATCTGCGTGAACCATCTGTAGGCTCGCTTTTATATTCTACTTGTCAGACATCCTCGTCCTTTCGCACAACCTAGCTCCAGCAGTCGCTGCAACTCGATACGTCTGACTATATTGTATACGGATGATATAGCTCATAGTTCATTCGACTCTCATGTACTGGCGTAAGTACGCATTCTTCAGATGTATAAACCAGCCTGTTTTGAGATATTATCTCCGATTTTTTATTACCATAAAATTCTTGCTTTTCTATGCCTTTTGAGCTGAGGCAACCTTATCCATTCGCATAACATGGATACTTCCGACAATTTCCGTGTACAGATGATATATTTCCCATGATACGATATTCAATTTGTTTCCCTCAAACACACAGATCCACATACCAGCACGTGTAGTATCAGCGTCTTGTAGAGTGTGAGTTTGATCTGGCGGTCCACGAAATTTTCACGAGTTAGTTCCAACAATACATGGTCGTACGTACGGAGTACGTTTATGTTAACGAACATTCCAATACAAATGATTGCGCTAGTTTTGCACTTATTTTTGCCTATGCCAGCATTGAATATAGTTTCATCAGATTTTTATCTAATTTTTATATTTCTGAACATGGAATTTTTTTTATAATTTCGTTTTGTTTGCTGTTATGTAGTTTACTATTAATTTTTTTACAAATGTTTTTTTTTTTTTGCACTTTTTACAATTAATTCACGTTCAGGAACACACCTATTATTGATTTTTATTATGGGATTTTTCTTTATTTTTGTATTATTTATTATATGATCATTTGAAATTCCAACGGATGAATGTCACACCGCTTCTATCAACGTCTCTAATGACACTGTGAGATCATTTATTTTGTCTCTGCTAAAATTTGCGAATTCTGCTACGATTTGAGATAAGAGGACAGCAAATGTTGATAATGACGAAAGCTGGGAATTAAATGCTTAATTTCTTTAAAGCACAGGTCTAAAAATTCTGAAATGTCCTACCTTTACTAACGTGCACGTAAGTGAAATTACTGCATAAAAATGTGACAATGTTAAATTTTCTGGAATTCGCGATCAAAGTTAAGGTTAGGTAGGGGAAAAAGAAATCCATTATTTTTCGGCAAATGACTGTACTGATAGATTTCTCGTAAAGTATCGATGAAACAATTTCAGATTTATGCTTATGACACTTCGCAGTAAAAAAAAACAGTGAGCGGAGCAGTATAGTGGGACGTGGCCGACCATACGATACCCTACACAAATACCACGGAACTCTAACTTTCTGTGGATGTTTATTTCGAGCCTGGGCTATATTTCCTGATATTTGCACCCTCTTGACCGATTAGAGATCAACAGCACCTCTTCCTTACACTGACATATTTTCCGAATATTCCCAATATTCAGTACAGCCCTTCTAATTACTTATCCAGATTCCCTTCACCGTGGGTTGTGTTGTGATATTCGGCTTGCGGCCTATAGATAGACTCGATAAAAACACAAAAAATTAAGTTTTCGGTCCACTGCATGCCAAATTTTGTATGTGATCATCACCGTCCTTGGCCATAACTGGAACCTCTTAGAAAATTTGAAAGCGATCAGCGCTATATTTCTGTCCTCTAATTTCCTCTAATAAATAATATTCGTAAGCACCTATAAATATTAAGGTTTAACTCCCACATCCAACTTCTCGGGTATTTGTCCTTCATCTCAATTATGGACACTGACGTCCCCGCGTGTCACCAGAGGTAGCTTTTTTTATCAACCGTTGAAATAGTGAGGTGATATGTGCAGCGAGTTCACTCATAAGAACTAAAAATAATGGGTTGAGGCGTCGGGTTAGTTGCCCACACTCGGAAAAAAAACTTCTACTATGAAGTGCCAACAACAACCAAACCCACCTTATGTGGATGAACACCGCAAACGTATAAAAAAACATGGTAGTGAGCAGCACTAGATATACACAAGGTCACATGGATTTCTCCCGATCGAACAACAAGAAATCAAATCGATCGAGATGGGGAACGTTTTTTTCAGAAAAAGAAGAAACGGCAAGAAAAACGTGAGCGGGAGCAAATCGAGATGTACAGGAGTCAGAACGAAGTCCGGAAATGTTACCAACGAGTGAAACACCAAACCGAAGGTTTTAGTGCAGGCGCATCCTCCTCTAGAGATGAAGAAGGAAACCTGGTAACAGATACAGACAGCGTGTTGAGGATCTGGAAGGAGCATTTTGAAAAGCTTCTGGTATCAAATAGGTGAAGAAGATACCCCAGAACCAATAAAAGATGACGGCATACCACCTAGCCAAGATGAGATCAGAGTAGCAATTAATCGACCTCAGCATCCAGTGACCCGTGCACAAAAAATGGAGACAAGACTATATGTGCCAACTATAGAGGAATAAGTCTCCTTCCTATCGCATATAATATGCTAGCCAGCGTGATGTGTGAACGACTGAAGCCATTGGTCAATGACATTTTTATACCATACCAATGCGGCTTCAGACCACCATTGACCAGATTTTCACTATACGCAAAATCCTTAAAAAGACCCACGAAAAACAGATCGACACATTGCACCTATTCGTCAACCATAAAGCTACATTAGTCAGCCCTATCCGTTCAGAGGTATTTAAAGCCACGTCTGCGTTCGGCATACCTGCAAAATTAATACGGCTATGCAGGATAACCTTAACTGGCACAAGATCAGCATCTCTCGGAGCCCTTTAAAACCGAACGAGGATTCAGACAAGGTGACAGTTTGTCGTATGACCTTTTTAACCTCCTACTGGGGAAGGTAATACGAGAGGCAAAGGTGATCAACACATGTTACTCACCTACGCCGTTGACATCGATATAATGGGTCGAACATTGCGAGCGGTAACATCCACCTTTGAACAAATTGAAAAGGAGTCTGCGAAAATACCAAACTGATGGCATCAACACGCAAGACTTCCAGTAGACTCAGACCAACTGTGGAACTTGGGAACTACAGCTTCGAGGTATTCAGAGATTATATATACCTTGATATCGCCATAAATAAAACTAACGATATCAGTTTTGAAATTCGGTGAAGTATAATGTTGGCCAACAGATGCTATTGTGATCTAAGGAAGCAGTTTAGAAACAAGGCAACCTCCCGCCAGATCAAACTCACACTCTGCAAGACGCTGCTTGTGTATGGATCTGAAACATGAGTACTTACGCAAGCAGATGAGGCATCTCTTGAAGAGTTTGAGAGAAAAATTATTCGAAAGATCTATGGGCCGATCTGCGTTGACAGCGTATATCGCCGCCGAATGAACCATGAGTTGTACAATACGAGAATAGGGACATCGACATTGTCAAACGTATTGAGCTGCAGCGACTTCGGTAGCTTGGTCATGTTGTGAGAATGAATGAGGATGCCCCAGCACAAAAGGCATATAAAAGCGATCCATGTTATGGTTCACGCAGAAGGGGAAGGCCACAAATTAGATGGAAAAATGAAGTGGAAGTGAACTTTTCGAAAAGTTCTGTCATAATCCAGCTAAGTAATTAAGTAAGTTTTTTAAATGTAAGCCAGTGATCGGAGCAGTATAGTCGGACGGGGCCGACCATATGATACCCTACACAACATCCACAAAAGTCTAACTTTCTGTGATTTTATGTTCTGAGCAATATTTCGCAAATATTACTAATATTCACAGCCTTTCTAATTACTTGTCCAGATTCCCTTCACCCTTTGTGTTGTGAAGTTCGGCTATCAATTGTGGCCTATAGATCGACTCCACATTACAGAAAAAAATTAAGTTTTCGGTCCACTTTATCCTATTATCTGATCATCACCGAAAATTATAACCGTTGTCCTTGACCATAACTGGGACCTCATGAAACATATAAAAGCGAACAGCGCTACATTTCCGCCATCCAGTGTGGCAATGGGTTACCACACTGGGTCCATTTGACCCGCTAAATATTGATCAATCTTTATCAAAACAGGCATGCTTATTCTTTTTCCCTATCTCCTTCTCCCTGTAAAAATTCGCGATGTTTGGGCCATAATTGCGGCCTCTGGAGCGACCATAAAATCGGACAAAAATTTAGTATTTGGTCCATTTCATCCCCTAAATATTAACCGATCTTTACCAAAAACAATAGGGGTCTTCATTGGCCAGAACCCTTCCTACATGCAAAATTTCGTGAAGATTGGTCCATAACTGTGGCCTGTATTGGGTTTACAAATTATAATGGACAGACGAACGGACGGACACACATGTCTAGATCGGATCAGCTAGTCGAAATATTACGATTGGTATACTTTTGGGGCTGCACAAAGCTATAATACCCTGACAACATAGTTGTTTGTATGTTCGCCTTTAAAAATTGTAAAAGTCGCAAAAAAAGTGACGAAACGCCGGAAAAATGAATTAGCAATTTTGTTTATTTTGCAAAAAATACCATAAAGTATTTATGTAAATATATTTGTATGGATTTCGCAAAAGCGTTTACAAATATTGATATTTTACGAAATTATCCCATCTCTCAATTACTTGAAACCATTTGGCCACACAATACTTTCGATATAATCCATATATGAAGCCACCCTGGTGTAAATTCCGGGAGTACTGCTGCCACAATCTTCACCAGCCGATACAATGCCAATCAAACTGTAATATTTGATTGTTACTGTAATAAAAATTAGTAATCGAATAAAATATTTAATAAAAATTATTATTATACAATACTTACAATCCAATGCCAAAAATAGTGGTCCACCTGAATCTCCCTTACACGAATCCTTCATCAATTGACTGTCGTGAGCACAAATTTGCGTTTCTTGTATACCCTCTCGTATGCCACGCAAATCATAACCAACGAATGCCTCTCGACACTTCTGCAACGGTACAATATCCAATTTGGTACTTAACAGAACGGAGGATCTGGTTTTGGCTGCCAAATAAATATTTTACATTAAAATAATTATCCGTTTTTAATTTTTTTCGGGTTCTTAAGCTTACTTAAACTATTTGTAAGTCCCCATCCGGTAACATAGGCCAAGCCTATGGGATCCGTAATATTTGCATGTAGACATATGGGATATACAAATTCAGTATAGGACACGGCTTGTTGTAATTCCACAATTGCAATGTCATTGTAGGTCCGTGATGGATGGTATTCGGGATGAATGTGTACTAACTGAAATTAAAAAAAAAAACAACAACAACAAAGCAAACAAAAAACAATAATTAGGATCATGAACACAATTAATAATAATTAGACCTATCTAAAAACTCAAGGCCCTTCAACATCTATATGCTGGACCTCTGAATAAATATTTTTTTTTCGAAGATTATATATAGATTAAAAATAAAATTCTAAGTTCTATCAGTGTCAGGAGTATTTTTCTACATATTTTTTCCGAGTTCTGCAGTTGCAAGGATTTTTTATATTTTTTTTTTTAAGTTTTGTCAGTGCGTTGATTTTATTTTTTTCTTTTGTCGTGGAAGATTTTTTTAATTTTTTTTTTCAAATTTCTGCAAGTAATTTAAAAATATTTTCGAATTTCAATGCCTGGATTATTTTAAAAAAATGAGGACATTGTTTTCGAAGTTCTAGGAGTGGCTGGATTTTTTATTTGCTTTTTTGAGTTCTGTCAGGGCAAGGATTTTTAATAGCTGTATTTTCGAAATTCTGCCAATGCGTAGATTTTTTTTAAACATTTCGAAGTTTGGTCGGTTTGTAAATCTTTATACCCTACACAACGATGTTGTCAACGCCGCGAAATATTGGTCCTAGACCCACCTTTAAGTATACCGATCGTCATATATCGACTAGCTGAGTCGATCTAGACATGTGTGTCCGTCCGTCCGTCTGTCCATTATAATTTGTAAACACGATATAGGCTGGGTTCTGACCAATGAAGACCCCTATTCTTTTTGGTAAATATCGGTAAATTTTTAGGGGATGAAATGGACCAAATACTAAATTTTTGTCGGTTTTTCTGGTCGCTCCAGAGGAGACAGTTATTGTCCGAACATCATGAAACTTTACATTGTGAAGGGGATCGGGTCTTAGAATAAGCATGTCTGTTTTGATAAAGATCGGTCAATATTTAGCGGGTCAAATTGACCCTGACTTTTGTGTGAAAAATTACAAAATTTTTATTCTGGGGCGTATATACTTGCTCCTGAAGGACATATACCCGAGAAGTTGATAGTATATTCAATAGGAGTTGTTGACCTTCAAATTGATACATGACTGCATGTACTCCGATGTGGGAGTTACTCTCAAATATATACAGGTGCTTACGTATTCAGATATTATTTAGTAGCCCATTACCACACTAGAGGGCGGAAATATAGAGCTGATCGCTTAGACATTTTCTATGAGGATCCAGGTATGGTCAAGGACAACGCCTATAATTTTCGGAGATGATCAGATAATAAAATTTGGGGAAGTGGACCGAAAACTTAATTCTATGTGTTTTTTCGAGTCGATCTATAGGCCACAGTTGAAAGCCGAACATCACAATATAAGCTACGGTGAAGGGAATGTGGACAAGTAATTAGAAATACTGTACTGAATGTTAGTAATATTTGTTGACCTCTAGTCGGTCAAGGAGGGGAAATATCGCGAAATATTGCCCAGACTCAGAATATAGAACAGCAGAAAGTTAGATTTTCGTGGTAGTTGTCTAGAGTATCATATGGTCGGCCCCGTCCGACTATACTGCTCCGATCACTGGTTTTAAATTATATTTTTTCGAAGTTCTTTCAGAGGAAGATTTTTTGGAAGTTCTGGTAAACCTTTCTACGGATCAGTTATATATAGATCTTCTACAAACCAAGGGGGGTCCTATAGTGGAAAACACATCACCATGGTCCCTTACATACCCTCTAAGAAAACCCTTCATGTATTTTCCTATAGATGAAAGGACTTTTCAGAAGTTCTTCTACAATAGAATGCCCTTTCAGGTGTTATTCAGCAGGAGGTCTTCTTCTGTTAATAGAACCCTCTTTAGTAGATCTTCTTGCGTTAATAAGAGATCCTTGAGAAAGAACAGAAACCCCTTAAGGTATTTCCCTATATATGAACGTCTTTTCAGGATTTCTTCTACAATAGAAAGCCCTTTCAGGTGTTATTCAGCAGGAGGTCTTCTTCTGTTGATAGAACCCTCTTTAGTAGATCTTCTTCTGTTAATAGGAGATCCTTAAGAAAGACTTCAATATATAGAATACCCTTCCAGAGGTGTTGCGATATAGATAGAACGCCTCTCAGAAAGAGTTATACAGATAGAGGAACCTTCAATATATGTAGGGGAGAGGGGGCACCTTTGAACGTGGGGCACCTTTGAACAGCGCTCATAAAATCTTGGTTTAATATTTTTCCGACCCGCAAACACATTTTTGAATATAGCAATCTTGTTCTCTATATGCGTAAACCACTTTGGCTTGCTTTTTCAGTTGTCGAAAAATTGTGCATGGGTGACCATGTTTTCTCAGTGTCATTGTAAACTTTTATTCATTTCGTTGTAAGGGCGCAGGAAGAATTATGTGATAGTTTTCTTTCGTCAAACAAATTTTTTGCATTCCACCTATCATTTCAAACATAACTAATGTAATTTCTTTCATATATATTTATTACAAAAAAAGTTATTTTAAATTTCCGTAAAATGCCATGGGTGGGGCACCTTTGAACATGCCCATTAAACTCGAGTAAAAAAGGAGTTTTTAACTTTTGGTTTCGATTTCTTCAAATGGGCTAATAAGATTACGAAATTAACTGTATTTTTCACCATATTATTTTTTTGTTTTTAAGTCATTTTATATTTTAATAACTTTTGATCTCAATTTTTAAATTTTGAACATTTTTATATATTTTTTATTGAATTAATTAATTTCTTATATGTATGAATAAAATACATACATATTTTAACATAAACACTGTAAAAAACCATGTCGTTCAAAAATGTTTTGAACACTTTGAGTTCGTCCATTAAAACAGTAATAAAATATATTTATCAAGCTTATAGTATGTCATATGTATATTCATTTTAAAGGTTACATATGTACCTATTAGTTAAAATTTATAAGAAACCAAAAATTATAAAATAAAAAATTGTATAAGGCTTGAAAGCAAAAAGTGTTCAAAGGTGCCCCCCTCTCCCCTACATATATAGAAGGCGTCTCAATATTTCGTCTATTGGTAAAACCCTTCCGGACGTCTCCAATCGAAAAAGGTTTTTTTTCAGAGATCTTCTATAAATAGGAGACAAGTCAATAGGTCTTCTATTCGAATAAGACCTCTTAAAGGGTCTTCTAAATATATGATGCCCTTCAAGAAGTCGCTTTATATGTAAATGATACTACGATAGAACTTCTATAGAAAAAATACCCATCAGCATAAGATGACCCTTGAAGAGGTCCTCTTCTGGTCATAAAAGGCTATTTATTTTAGAAGTTATTCGACGTTTCCATAGATACAGGTCCCCTAAAGAGATTTCAAGGGGAATTAAATAGGGTATATGTCTTTTCCGGAGGCCTCCATTGGAAGTATATACGTCTTCATTTGGTACAAGAGCAAGAGTATTCCAATTGTTGCAAGTCTGTTTAGGATAGAACCCCCTTTAGAAGATCTTTTTCTGTTAATAGGAGATCCTTGAGAAAGACTATATTCTATATAATACCCTTCCAGGGGTATTCAGAAGGAAGGAGTTTTATAGATAGAGGAATACTTATGTAGAAGACGTCTCAATATGTCGTATATTGGTAAAACCCTTCCGAACGTCACCAATCGATAAAGGTTCTTTCAGAGATCTTCTATAAATAGGAGACAAGTCAAGAGGTCTTCTATTCGAATAAGGCATATTAAAAGGTTTTCCAAATATATGATGCCCTTCAAGAGGTCGCTTTACATGTAAATGAAACTACGAGAGAACTTCGATAGAAAAAATACCCATCAGCATAAGATGGCACTTGAAGAGGTCCTCTTCTGGTGATAAAAGGCTATTTATTTCAGGAGTTATTCAGGACTTCCATAGATACAAGTCCCCTAAAGAGATTTCAAGAGGAATTTAATAGGGAATAGGTCTTTTCCGGAGGCCTCTAATGGAAGTATATACGCCTTCATTTGGTACAAGAGCATTCAAGAGTTTCCCAATTGTTGTAAGTCTTTTTAGGATATCTTCTATGATGGTCTATTAAAAAAATAATTTTTACAAAATCCACGGGGTACCCCTATATGGGGACTACATTGAGAACAAAAACTGTAAATTACAGCAAATTCGTTTGGAAAACGTGTCCAAAATACCGAATATTGCGGGGCTACAGTTTTATGGGGGCTACCCTGAATCTTGGGTCAATATTAAGCATTTTTGGTGCGGAGACCAGGAGAACCCAACCAGGAGAACCCAAAATACCAAATTACAGCCAATTCACCCAAGTTTTGACATTGACCTAGAGGAGCATTTTCCAACCGAAGTGGGTATAATTTAGCGTCTGGTTCCAATCTGACCCCATGCCTTGGAATAAACGCCACGGCATTTCAGTTTAGGTTCATGACAAAACCCAGTCTTATCAGGTAAAAAATACCTTGTATCCAGATTCACTCCAGTAAATGAGCGAATAAAAGTTAAGTTCTTCTACATCAGTCCATGTTCCGACAGAAGACAAGAATATATTTTATGGGCGCCTAGAAACAACATATGACCGCTACCCTAGTAAAATAATTTTTAAAAATCCACGCCTGTGATAGTCTTTTAAAAAAATATTTAAAAATAGTCTGTGATAGTCTTTTAAAAAATAATTTTTTAAAAATCCACGCCTGTGATTGTCTTTTAATAAAAAATTTTTAAAAATCCACGCCTGTGATAGTCTTTTAAAAAATAATTTTTAAAAATCCACGCCTGTGATAGTCGTTTAAAAAATAATTTTTTAAAAATCCACGCCTGTGATAGTCTTTTATAAAAAAATTTTTTTTAAAATCCACGCCTGTGATAGTCTTTTAAAAAATAATTTTTTTTTAAAAATCCACGCCTGTGATAGTCTTTTAAAAAATCATTTTTAAAAATCCACGCCTGTGATAGTCGTTTAAAAAATAATTTTTAAAAAATCCACGCCTGTGATAGTCCTTGAAGAAAATAATTTTTAAAAATCCACGCCTGTGATAGTCTTTTAAAAAATAATTTTTAAAAATCCACGCATATTATGGTGTTTTCATTTTTTTTTAAATCCACGACTATGACGGACTATAAAAAATAATTGTTAAAAAAAATCCAAAATCCAATATTTTAGGTAATCTTTCAGGTTATGTTATATTGCCTGAACCCTTACAAAGTGTTGAAGATGTTCTGTTGACAGAAGGCCCTTCAAGAAGTTTTCTGCATACAAAATAGTTTTTAACACACGACGAATATTGCCAGTAGACCCTGGGTCCTCCATAAGCTAGGTTTCTATAAAATAATTATGTTATAAATTAAGCAACATATATTTTCTTTAATTTTATTATTATTATTATTTATTTATTTTATATAGAAAAATATATTTTTTAACGAAAAAGACAAGCCTTAAATACAAAATTGTTTGTTTTTTATATATCTTTGGTTATATGCACACAGGCCGATATCAGTCACCACCATTTGGCCATACAATTTGTTCGATATAATCCAAAAAGGCAGCTACTCTGGTATAGAGACCAGGTGTGGTGTTGGCACAGCCAAAACCGGCTGAGACCACACCGACTATTTTATAACTTTTTAAAGATTCTAGAAAATAAAATCACGAAAAATAATAAATTAAATTCCTTATGAAATATTTTCTTCTCAAACCCACCATCCACAACTAATACCAATGGACCACCTGAATCACCCTGACATGCATCCTTCAATTGATCCTTATCTTCGGCACACAATTGTGTGCTAATAATACCATCTTGAATTTGGCGTGTAAGACCATAATCCACAAAACTGGCGTTGCATTTCTCGAGGGGTGTTACAAACAAGGGGGCCTTTAGCAGGATATTGGAAAAGGCACGAGCTGGAAGAGATGCCATAATATACATTTTTAATCTGTTGTTTTGAAGGTTATATATTTATCACTTACTTGCTGTATTGATGGTACCCCAACCGGATACCCACAATCTTATATCCTGACTCGGATCAGCTATATCTGTATACAAACATACCGGATAAATTAAATCGCTAAATGTTACAGGTTGTTCCAATTCCAAGAGGGCAATGTCATTGTACGTGCGACGTTGTGAGTAGTCATTATGGATGTGGACTTGCTGGAAGGGGTTTCAAGAATTCAAAATTTATTGAAATTAATTTAAAATATAATTCATTTTCAAGCCAAGGTTATACCATATGTCATTTCAATCCACTCCCATTCATATGGAATGACACACACACACACAATGAATGTTTTTCTGATGGGAGCAAAGCCAAGCACAAAATGATGAGATGAGGTTTTATAAATTGTGTTGCATACTTTTAGGATGTTTAGTATATTTTCACATGCGGCGAATTGATTGATGATTTTAACACATTTTTTTACACAAAAAACAAATAATTGGTAATTTGTTAAACTTAAAAATTAATAATACGAAAATGTATATATATATATATATATGCATGTCCGTCCGTCTGTCCATGTTATATTGTAAACAAAGTACAGGTCGCATTTATGAATCGATTTGCACGAAATTTGGTACAGCGTAATGAATTAGGTCTAGAATGATGTGTGCAAAGTTTCGTGAAAATCGGTTCAGATTTCGATATAGCTCCCATATAGAGTTTCGCCCGATTTTAGTTAAATAGTCCACTAAAGTCCCTATATATCCTTCGATTTGCCCGAAATTTGGCACAGCGTACTGAATTAAGCCTAAAACGATGTGTGTTAAATTTCGTGGAAATCGGTTCAGATTTAGATATAGCTCCCATATATATTTTCGTGCGATTTTCGGTAAATAGTGCACCAAAGTCCCTTTGTATCCTTCGATTTGCACGAAATTTCACATAGCTTGCTGAATTAAGTCTAGAACGATGTGTGTTAAATTTCGTGAAAATCGGTTGAGATTTAGATATAGCTCTCATATATATTTTCGTCCGATTTTAGTTAAATAGTACACCAAAGTCCCTTTATATCCTTCGATTTGCACGAAATTTGGCATAGCGTACTGAATTCAGTCTAGAATGATGAGAAGTGAGTTTCGGGAAAATCGGTTTAGATTTCGACATATCTCCCATATATGTTTTCGTCCGATTTTATGTAAATGGTGTCCCAAGGTCCCTATATATATCCTTTGATTTGCACAACATTTGGCATAGCGTACTGAATTAAGTCTAGAAAGATGTGTGTTAATTTTTGTGAAAATCGGTTCAGATTTAGATATAGCTCCCACATATACATTATATTTTTAACAACGCGGCGTACCGAATAGCGTGTATCAATTTTGCTATTAAGCGTTTTCCATAAATTTTCCCCATGTTACGCAGATGGCTCTAAATCTGCTCAAATTAAATTAAAGTTAGGATAGGTTGGAGAAAGAGGGAACATAGACATGCAATTGTTAGGATATATGTACAACATACCCAAAGTGGTGAAGGGTATCATATAGTCGGCCCAGTCCGACTTTACTACTTTACTCACTGGTTTTTTATTTATGAACATGAATATGTATAAATATTATTTATTAATAATTATTACAATTATACTAAATATATACGAATGATATATGGGGAGCCTGAGGGCAATGCCTGCAAAAACCACGAGCTTATTTAAAAATTGTTTATGCAGTGAGATAAAAAAATATAGATTCATCATCATTGAGGTCAACAAAACAGGATAGCCCCCGTTATGTGGTGGATACCCTGAAACTTGGATCAATATTGATAATTTTTGGTACGGAGATGTGCTACACAATGAGAACCCCAAATACCAAATTGCAGACAATTCGGTTGGAAAACGTGTCCAAAATCCTCAAAATACCGAACATTGGGGCGTACCGTTATATGGGGCCTACCCTGAAACTTGGATCAATATTAATCATTTTTGGCACAGTGATACACAATGAGAACCCAAAATACCAAATTACAGCCAATTCGGTTGGAAAAGCGTGTTCCAAACACCGAATATTGGGGGTACAGTTAAATGGTGGCTACCCTGAAACTTGGTCCAATAACAATAATTTTTGGTACGAATATATGCTACACAATGAAACACCAAAATACCAAATTACCGACAATTCTGTGAAAAAACATGGCCAAAATCCTCAAAATACCGAATATTGGGAGGTACAGTTATATGGAGGCTAACCTGAAACTTGGGCCAATAACAATAATTTTTGGTACGGAGATGTGCTACACAATGATATCCTAAAATACCAATTTACAGCCAATTCGGTTGGAAAACGTGTCCAAAAACCCCAAAATACCGAAAATGTGGGGTACCTTTATATGAGAGCTACCCTGAAACTTGGATCAAAGAGAACCCAAAATAAAAAAACCGTCATATAATTGCACTTGCCACGACATTTCAGTTCAGGTTCTGATTGGCTTTAACATGGCAAAGCCCAGGCTTATCTTGGTAGAAGACCTTGTCTCCAGATTCACTTCAATAAATAACCGAATTGCTATAATCCGCATAAAAGCGAAGATGTTCTACATCAGTTCATGCCCCGACAGAAGACAAAGATATATTTTATGAACGTATAGAAACAGCATATGACCGCTGCCCTGGCATTGACATTAAAATTCTGCTAAGAGAAAATGCAGTCCGGACGAAGAAACAACAACGGCATGAGGTTAATTGACTTCGCGGATTCTACACAATGCCACCTGGATTTCTCCTGATCAAGCAACAAGATCATGTTGTAATAGGCGGAAGGCATTCATTCAGTGTTTTTGATGTTCGATCGATCCGAGGAGCGAATATCAATTCGGGTCATTACCTTGTGGCAGTCTAGGCTTGCACTCGTCTTAATGTAGCAACAAATGTGCGATCTAACACAACACGGAAACTCTACGTCGAAAAGCTGCAAACACAACAGATAACAGAAGCCTACTCCCGAACCACCTACTTGACGAAATCACTCCTTGTCCCGGTAATAATATAGAAGCACAATGGCAAAGAATTGCCCGCTCCCTACAAACTGCAGCAAAAGCAACAATTGGGTACCAAAGACCGGCATCAAGAAATCCATGGTACGATTAGGAGTGTCGTAATGCTACTGATGTGAGTCAGAATGAAGTCCGGAAATATTACCAACTAGTAAAACACCCAAAACGACGGTTTTCTTGTGGGCACATTCTCCTATAAGGATGAAGAGGGAAACCTGGTGACAGATGCAGACTGCGTGTTGAGGATCTAGAAGGAGCATTTTGAACAGCTTTTGGTATCAAATAGTAACGATGAAGAAGATATCCGAGAACCAATTAGAGATGACGGTATAGATTGTATAACACCTAGCCAAGATGAGGTCAGAAGAGCAATTAGTCGGCTTAATAATAATAAATCAGCAGGTCCCAGCGAAACTATTCAAGAGTTGTGGTCAGATGCTGGTTAAGAGCATGCACCAGCTAATTAGTACAAAGCTTGGAACCTCAGCATCTTGTATCCCGTGCTCAAAAAAGCAGACAAAACAATATGTGTCAACTATAGAGAAATTAGTCTCCTTACTTTCGCATATAAAGTGTTATCCAGCGTGGTGTGTGAACGACTGAAACCAATGGTTAATGATATTATTAGGCTTCAGACCTGGCAAATCCACCATCGGTCATATTTTCATTATACATTCCATCTATGTTGGACTACAAAGCCGCATTCCACAGCTCAATGTGCTCAGAGGTGTTTAAAGCCATGTCTGGGTTCCTGCAAAATTAATAGGCTAATGGGTCGAACATTGCGAGGGGTAACAGCCACCTTCAAACAAATTGTGAAGGGACCTGCCAAAGTGGGACTGGCAATAAATAGCAAGAAGAACAAGCTGATGGTATCAACGCGCAAGACGTCCAGTAGACTCGAACCAACGGCGGAACTAGAAAACTACAACTACGAGGTAATGAACGATTTTATATACCACGGTACCGCCATAAACCAAACTAATAACAACAGCTTTGAAATCCGGAGAAGAGTAGTGTTGGCCAACAGATGCTACTATGGTCTGAGTAAGAAATTTAAAAACAAAACCACCTCTTGACAGATCACTCTACAAAACGCTGATACTTCCCGTGTTATTGTATGGATCTGAAACTTCAGTACTGGCGCAAGCAAATGAATGATCTCTCTTGGAGTGTTTGAGAGAAAAATTCTCCGGAATATCGGTGAATATCGTTGTCGAATGAACAATGAGCTATACTGTAACGACCAAAATTCGTCGATACTCGTTTTTGGTTACAAATCTTTCATCTCCCTTTAATTTAAATGTATCGGCCAAAAGGGGCGCCCTAGTGGGAACACAATAAACTAATGTGTACAATGATTGGAAACCCTGGCGTCGACGGTCAAGACTAAAAGGTATTACTCCGATGAAAGATTAATACGCCGGCGTTGAAGTGTTCAGCCCACCACGACCACGTATAAAATGAGGAGCTGTGGTGATAACCGAGGGAGTCTGCTGATGATTGCTGAGTCAAGTGGGGTTGAAAAACGAGCCCTTACCTGTGGAAGTAGTTAGAGTACTTTAGTGTCTAGTCGAGTGGGGTTGAAAAACGAGACCTTGACAACCAGTAAAATAGATAAGTAGTCCTTGCTGTCTGGTCGAGTAGGGTTGAAAAACGAGCCCTCGTTTACCAGTGGCTACAGCCGAGTAGTAGTCGCTGTCTGATCGAGTGGAGTTGAAAAACGAGCCCTCGGTTACCAGTGAACGTAACTGCTGTCTCGTCGAGTGGGATTGAAAAACGAGTCCTCGACAGTAACAGATATGAGTAACGTCACTGCCATCGGGCTGCACTGTGCTTGCTGCCGCCAACTTCCGATTGCCGCCACCGTTCGTTGAACGGAGTAACAACTACTATCTATCCATCTATCCACCTTCGCCGTGATTAAACCTGACACCCACCCACACGCCACAACGTCGTAGCAACCCGATCTACAAATTTTCCGTATGGTGGCAAGTTTCCTTAATGATCGAATCTTCCGAGTACGAGTCGAGGACAAGCTGTCTGAACAGCGTCCAGTCAAGGCAGGGGTACCACAAGGATCACTGATTGGACCAGTTCTGTACAACTTGTTCATGTGTGACATACCAGGACCACCTGAAGGAGGAATGCTGCCAACGTATGCTAATGATGGCATTGCAAGAACGCTTCGGAAGCACCGTGTAAAGAAGGCTGAACGTGTACATGGAAACACTTCATAACTATTTCAACAAATGGGGTCTCAATCTCAATGTTGGATAATGTGTATCTGTGGAGCAACCGAAAACACATTCCAACTATTAAAGTTGGTAATGAAGTAATCGCAGTTTCTGACAGTATCAAGTACCTTGGAATCATCCTGCACGACCGCTTTGATTTCTGCCGCCACGTGGATTATGTGCTGTCGAAGACAAAGAAGATGAACTTCACCTACCAAAGGACTTTCCGTATGCGAGGAGGACTTTCGTCGGAGGTAAATTTGCTAAATTACAGGCAAGTAATCTGGCCTATCATCACCTACCCTTTCGATGCTTGGGCAGACATATCGTCAGCTCAAATGGAAAGAATTAGAGCCTGGGAAAGAAGAATATTGGCAGCATGCGTGGGAATGAGGCCAACAAAAGACAGCAACGGAATTTACAGACGCCCGCCAAACAAGAACGTCTACAATGCCATCGATTTCAACCGGATCGATATCTGCATGATGAAGAATGTGCTGAACTTGTTGGAAAGGAGCCAACTTGTGGAGAATAGGATAGTAGACCAATACCTGGAGTACAACGAGGAACTCTCCGTCATCCATAGAAGAAAACACGTGCAGCATAGCTTAAGTTGCGAGACGAAGGAATTATGTATGAAGATGAACAGCTGATGTATTTCCATCGAAGGTACCACCGTTTTGACGTCATCACAATACCATATTTTCTCCGACATCGACATAGTCAGCATGGATTAGAATGTTCCAGCTCCAAAGGCATATATAAGCGATCCAAGTGATTGTTCACGCAGAAGGGGAATTGAATAGTCTTGCAGAGGTTTTGGGCTAAACTTAGACTGTTGTTGAGGACAACAGCCCCAGCTGGAAAAGGGGATAGTGGATGTGTCTCTTCGAAGGCATTAGAATATTAGCTTTCACATTTTCAACTTTTGTTTTTGTTTAGTCGGAAAAAAGACAATTAACCCATGATATATCAGAATCGAGAATGAGCTAATGATGATTTATTTTTATAAAATGTCGGTGCAATGATGGGTTCCGATGATTAATTGTGCAATGATGAAATGCAAACGCATTCTTATAGTAGATTCTTTATCCACTACATAGATAAAATTCATCCATTTGGTTTAATTTGTCTCTCTCTCTCTCTCTCTCTTCAAACTCACCTTAATTCTCATTTCAACGGCATTGGCCATTTCTTCGGGATTTGTAAAGTTCACCACACCCAACCGTACAATCGATGGGGTTCGATCTCTCGATGTGACACAATGGGCTGCTGTCAGCACAAAACGAGCATCGATCAGACTACCACCACATAGGATATCATAGGGACCTCGGCCATCGTCACCAATACGGCCATAACCAATGGCAGCCATGTGGGGGAATTCACCCAATTCAGCGGGTATGCCACCCAAAATGTGCTGGGACAAACTGGGCTTCAAACCTTCTTGGATTCGGCGACAAGCTAAATTTAAGAGAGGGGGAGAGAGGTGATAGCAATAATTTATGGAGATATAAAAATTGTGAGACTTACCTCTCACAGCTGGCCTCTCATTGTTATTGGGTCTGGGTTCAGGATCGGGAGTCAGATTGCTATAAAAATTAAATAAATATTTAGTAGAAGAAATTCCTTTATATGTAAAACTTTGGGGAGAGCAGAACACAAGTGTATTAGTGTGTGTGTGTGAGAGAGACAGAGAGATTAGCATTTTATTAATTGGCTGTGAGTTTAATTTTGAAAATTTAAAATGTTTTTTTTTTCTACAATGAAAAATAGGGTTAAGGGGTTGTGTGGGAGTGAGGGGGGATTTTTAAAGCACCTTAATGAGTTATTATCCTCTGCAAATACAATTTCATCCTCTGGCGGTGGCCTAAATTCGAATGGCTTAAATGGATCCAATATTTGTTTCGGTGGTGTTTGAATATTTGGTAATTGGGCGCCATTTGGTGGTAGTTGTACAAATGCCGAGTTGCCTGGTTGATTCGAGGCGTATGGGAGTTCTGAAGGGGTTTGTGGTCCTGGAGAATTGCCTTGCTGAAATTCGGAATCCTTTCCACTTTCTATGGGTTGTTGTGGAAATTGTACTAGTGCGGAACTGGGACCTGGTTGAGGTACAATTGGTTGTGGGCCTATTTGTGGCTGTTGTTGTGGAAATTGTACTAGAGGAGAAGATTTTGGGTCTGATTGTGAAGCAGATGGTTGTTGTTGTGGAAATTGTACCAGCTGTGAATTGGGCCGTGGTGGTTCTTCAGGAAATGCTACTTGATGACTAGATTGTGGGAAAATAGGATGATCTGGTAGAGGTTGTGGCCTAAACTGGGGCTGTTGTTGTCCCCCTGCCAATGGGAATAAGGGATGTTGTGCTTGTTGACCAATTGCGGTATTGTGTTCAACAATCACCGGCTGTTGCGAAAACTGTCCTCCTTGAATGGCTGCATTATTAAAATGTGTCTCTTCGAATGGCTGCTGATTTGAGGCCAGCGGATTCTGCAGCGAAATATTTGGCCTTGACTTTTGATTTCCATTATTTTGTTGTTGATGCTGCTGCCATAAATTCTCCACCACCTCAGCCTTGGCCTTGACAATATCCATGCCAGCATTTAAAAGATTCTCATAGACCGTTTGTATGGGATTGAATTCCGCCGAGGGCTGTGCGGGTACACTGGGTTGAAGTTCCGGTTCCAAACTATTTTCCACCACATAAGTTTCCAACACAGGCACCGTGTGATGAAGATTCATCTGGGAGGGATCAATGATTTCAACTTGATCCCCTGGGCTAATCCACACCGCATTCGGATTAGATCCTTGGGCAATTAGATCACCACGTTCAATGGCTGGTTGTATGACAAAACCATTGGTATTGGGATTGACAAAGGCCCCTGGGCCACCACCAAATTGATTGGGGTTATTCCAGCTATTACTCGGATTTGGATTATTTACAAAGCCATTTAAATTATTTGGCCTCCCGCCTGTATTGCCATTGTCCGGAAATGCAAATCCCCTGCCACCAGCTCGACCAGTCCAATTGTTATTTTGACCACGACCTCTATTACCCTGGCCCCTAATACCACCACCACCATTATTATTATTTAGAAAAGGGTTATTCGGATTATTTGGGAAATTACTAATTTGTCCAAGGCCCAAATTGCCCTGGCCCCTGTGATTTTCCCCAAGGCCCAGATTTCCTTGGCCTCGGTGATTTTGCCCAAGGCCAACATTACCCTGATTCCAGTTGAAATCTCTTCCGTTATTTTGGCCACTAATCAGGGCTCCATTTTGGAAATTCCCATTATTTGGTCCACTCACAAAGGCCCCATTTTGAAAAACTCCATTATTCCTGTGACCATTATTATTATTCGGTGAGTTATTATTTCCCGGGTTCACATTCCATTGCTCCTCAATTTGTTGTTCCAAAGGTTTGCGCGTTGTATCCTCTATTTTTTGATCAATCGTTTTCCTTTTATTTTCACGTTTTTCCGCCAACACCTTGGTCAGATCGATATATTCCAATGATTCGTCTAATTGTTTACCACCCACAATAATGGGCTTTACCGTGGTTGTGGAGGTGGTGCTGGTTGTTGGTGGGGTAGTGGTGATAAAATCCAACCAAAAATCTGGCTTTTGTGTTGTTGTAGTCGTCGTCGTTGTTGTTGTTGAATTATTATTCAATGTCTCCAAGACATCTAACCAAAAATCTCTTTGGGTTGTCGACTCACTGGATGGATTTGTGTCGCAAAATTTGTTTGTTTTTGGGGAAATTGCACCGAGGATGGATGGGAGCGGAATGGAGGGGGTGGAAAGAAAAGAATCAATAGTTACAGTAAATACCACTACCACATACCGGGGTTAATTTTTATTTATTAGAAAAATTATAATTAATAGAAATTAAATTTGGAAAACAAATTATTGATGATTCCAATGATTTTTGGGTTAAGCGCGATGGTAGAATTTTGGAAAGCATTATTTAACAAGCACTTGAAGGAATTTTTTGTATAAATTTTAGATACAGAATAATTATTATGGAATAGTAATAAGTCACATTCAAATGACTTAATAATTTTTAGAACGAATTAAATACATTTTCGAACAGTTATTTTTAGTGAAAACTTTGTATATAACAAATATAACAGTTGTATAATTAAAAAAAAAAATCATTGTTAAATGTTTTAAAATACTTTAGATGTGTTATATGAGTTTTGTATAACAGTTTATAACGAGTATAACAGTTATAAAATCCGGTATAACAGCTTTAAATTAATTTTTACATATCCAAGAATGGTTTGTATGCGTTTTTGACATTATCTAGCGAATATAACAGTTGTATAACACTTATGCAACTGTTATAACAGTTATAAAATCCGTTATAACAGCTTAAAATTAATTTTCGTATTTCATATGAGGGTTTCTATGCGTTTTTTGGCATTATATAGCGAATATAACAGTTTTATAACACTTATAAAACTTTTATAACAGTTAAAATAAAATTTATAACAGTTATAAAAATCATTCGAAAGAAATATAAACTCAGTTTTATGTATCATACATAAAATCAGATATAACAGCTTGAAATTAATTTTTGCATATCATATAACGCACTGTATGTGTTTTTTTGGCATTATATAGCAAATATAACAGTTGTATAACACTTATGAAACTGTTATAATGGCTAGCAGATTTGTGGTTAGGACATATTCTTGTGCAAAATGTCTCAATACATACGAATCAAAGACAAATCTAACACTAATCAGCAAAATCGAACACATATAACATCATTTTCGATGAATTGTATAACAGTTTTACAATTTGTATAACAGTTTAAATACAACTTATGGGTCTAAAGATTTTAATATTGGATATACGGACTATGATTTCCTGGCAATTATTTATAAACGCTATACGTTATGGTGTGTATAACACTATACAACGAGTATAACAGCATTATAACAGTTATACATAATATTCGTAAGAAATATAAACTCAGTTTTATGTATCATACAAATGTTTTCATGCGTTTAAAGTGTTTTGTACTATTATATAGTGAATATAACAGTTGTATAACACTTATAAAACTGTTATACATTTTTTTAAATAATCTTTTTAAGGCTCCTACACAAGGCGTGGATATTTTAAATATTTTTTTGTAAGAGTCCTTCCCACACAAGGCGTGGATTTTTTAAATATTTTTTTTAAAGGGTCCTTCCTACACAAGGCGTGGATTTTTTAAATAATTTTTTTTAAAGGGTCCTTCCTACACAAGGCGTGGATTTTTTAAATAATTTTTTTAAAGGGTCCTTCCTACACAAGGCGTGGATTTTTTAAATAATTTTTTTAAAGGGTCCTTCCTACACAAGGCGTGGATTTTTTAAATAATTTTTTTAAAGGGTCCTTCCTACACAAGGCGTGGATTTTTTAAATAATTTTTTTAAAGGGTCCTTCCTACACAAGGCGTGGATTTTTTAAATAATTTTTTTAAAGGGTCCTTCCTACACAAGGCGTGGATTTTTTAAATAATTTTTTTAAAGGGTCCTTCCTACACAAGGCGTGGATTTTTTAAATAATTTTTTTAAAGGGTCCTTCCTACACAAGGCGTGGATTTTTTAAATAATTTTTTTAAAGGGTCCTTCCTACACAAGGCGTGGATTTTTTAAATAATTTTTTTAAAGGGTCCTTCCTACACAAGGCGTGGATTTTTTAAATAATTTTTTTAAAGGGTCCTTCCTACACAAGGCGTGGATTTTTTAAATAATTTTTTTAAAGGGTCCTTCCTACACAAGGCGTGGATTTTTTAAATAATTTTTTTAAAGGGTCCTTCCTACACAAGGCGTGGATTTTTTAAATAATTTTTTTAAAGGGTCCTTCCTACACAAGGCGTGGATTTTTTAAATAATTTTTTTAAAGGGTCCTTCCTACACAAGGCGTGGATTTTTTAAATAATTTTTTTAAAGGGTCCTTCCCACACAAGGCGTGGATTTTTTAAATAATTTTTTTTAAAGGGTCTTTGATACTTCTTTCAAGTATTTGTTAAATATATATGTATGTGTTTAGATGTGTTAGTAAATCCTAACCTTGTTGTATGAAGGCAGTAACACAAAACATGGTGTGGGATATTGGAATAGCAAGGAAGATTTTTTGTTTGATGAGGCCAAAAATTACCAATAACTTCACACACCTATTTAAACTTCTTCCCCGATTTCCATTATGCGCAACAGTGGGGCAACAAATGAGCTCTTCAAATACATCAAAACCACAACGGATAACCTCTTCGACTCGGTATTCGCCATTTTCTATTAAAATCTTAAGAATGGGACAATCACCCCAACGTTTGCAAGTGCCAGACTCCGATTGGGTTTGGCAGCTAATAAATTTGGAAATACAAACAAAAGAAAAATAAAAAATATGACACGAATCGAAATTGATGAGCAATTAAAATCGATTTGTTTTTTTTAATTGATTATTCCATTATCAAGTGTTTGTTAAATAATTAAATTTGTTTTTCAAAAAAAAAGCTAACAATTCATTTCGAATATTCCGATATTTGAATTACATACATATGTTTATACATATACTTACATATTTGGTCTTGGTGGCCTTAGTGTTGTTGTTGAGGTCGTCGTCGTCGTGGCTCTTGTTGTATCCGCTCTATCACTAATTTGTGGACAACAAATTAATTCGTCGATAATATCGAAACCACAACTAACCACCTCCCGCTGTCTATAGGCACCACTTTCTATTAAATCCTTTATCACGGGGCACTCAGACCAGGGTTTACAAATACCTGGGGTATTTTTCGACTCACAGGGATCGTCTTCTTAAAAAGAACACCAATAGCAACCACAACCACAAACGGAGATGTTATAAATGCGATTAATAAATAAGAAAAGCAAATAAGAGAGGCAAGAGAGCGAATTCAATTGTACTCACTATAGGCAGCCTGTATGAAAGGTATCTCTTGCATTAGCATCAGCATCATCGTCGTGACAATTGTCAGGGTGATCGCTGTTGTTCGATGTGACATTTTCCGTATGCGAATATCATTATCTTTGTCTTTACTTTTTGCTTTCGATATCAGCATTTCTAACTCGTGTGTGTATTTGTGTGTGTCTGTATGTGTTTGCCTGTAATTCGTTATGATGTTGTCGATTATGGCCCACCCGCTGCTACTCACTGCCTTAATTGCTTCGAAATTAATTCATATATTCTTGAAAATTCTTGACAATCTTGGCCTTTGATTTTTGTTGGTTTATTCTATTCTAGGATTTATTGCGGTTTTTTCTCTGTAATTCGTAGAAGTAATTGAACATGTAATCGTTATTTGATAATTTAATAAAAAAGAGTTTTTTTAAACACTACAAATTCCAATAAGATGATATAATAGACGAAGATGCGGTCAATCAACAAATAAAAGCATACCGCACCGTCAGCCGCAATGGGGACATATAAATACGTGGTTAAATTCGGAACGACCGTACTTTTTACACCATCCATCAAGTGGTGTGTATTCAAAATTCCTTGCATTATGTGGTAGTTCATGTTCTGAAAAAATAATGTCCAAATTATAGACACTCAGGTTGGAAACATGGGGCGGGAACTTCAAAATACCGGGGTTGTTTTGAAACATTTACCTATATATTGAATAATTTCTGTAAAACAGTTTCTTTTTCCAAGAATCCGATATGAGAAATTATAGTCACTTCGATGAGAAAATTCAGTTAAAAAATCGTACTTATATAGACAATTTTTCGTAAATATATGTCTTGCCCTCCAACTATATGACGAGGGACGGGGCCAACTATATGATATCCTTCACCACTTTGGTACATACAAGAGATGATCGTATATCAAATATCCTTTGGATAGAATATCTTTGGAGGACCGGAATTAACATGTAAAGCGAACAAACATAGGTTCCTCCATTTCCACAATTTGCATAAAATCGGAAAAACTTATATAAGGGAGCTATATCAAATTTTAACTGATTTCAACAAAACTTCACATACATCAATCTGTACTCTGTGCTAAATGTTGTCTCAATAGGACCCATATTGGCTCCATTCCTCCATTTACATAAAATCGGACGAAACTATATATGGGAGCTAAATCTGAACCGATTTCAACAAGACTTTGTATACATCAATCTGGACCTAAGTCAGTACTCTGTGCAAAATTTTGTCTCAATCGGACCAATATTGACAGAATGGTGCTGCATTTACATAAAATCGGACGAAACTATATATGGGAGCTAAATCTGAACCGATTTCAATAAGACTTTGCATACATCAACCTGGACCTAAGTCAGTACACTGTGCAAAATGCTGTCTCAATCGGACAAATATTGGCAGTATGGTGATCCATCTACATAAAATCGGACGAAAATATATGTGGGAGCTATATCTAAATCTGAAACAATTTCAACAAAAAATCGCACACATAAATTTGGACCTAATTCAATACGCTGTGCGAAATTTTGTGCCATTCGACCTAAATTTGACACTTTGGTGCTCCATTTACATAAACTCGGAAGAAACTATATATGTAAGCTATATCTAAATCTGAACCGATTCCAACAAAACTTCGCTACATCAATCCAGACCTAAATCAGTACACTGAGCAAAATGCTGTCTCAATCAGACAAATATTGACAGTATGGAGCACATAAATAAAAAAATCGGACGAAAATATATGTGGGAGCTATTTCTAAATCTGAAACAATTTCAACAAAAAATCGCACACATAAATTTGGACCTAATTCAATACGCTGTGCGAAATTTTGTGCCATTCGACCTAAATTTGACACTTTGGTGCTCCATTTACATAAACTCGGAAGAAACTATATATGTAAGCTATATCTAAATCTGAACCGATTCCAACAAAACTTCTTACTTAGCTGGCTTGTGACGGAACTTTCGTTCCATAAGCCGAGCTTAGAAAAGATTTCCAGGCGCGTCGGTCTTTTGCGCAGTTTTTCCAATTTGAAAGACCATTTTCGGCGATATTGTCGTCGACTTCATCTTTCCCATGTATTCTTCGCCTTCCCCTTCTGCGTGGACCATCAGCTGGTTCGCTTTTATATGCCTTCTAGGCTGGGGCATCTTCATCCATTCTCACAAAATGACCTAGCCAACGTAGTCGCTGCAGCTCGATACGTCTAACAATGTCGATGACCGAGTATAGCTGGTACAACTCATGGTTCATTCGACGGCGATATTCACCGTCAACGCAGATCGGCCCATAGATCTTTCGGAGAATTTTTCTCTCACACACTCCAAGAGCTGCCTCATCTGCTTACGTAAGTAGACATGCTTCAGATCCGTATAACAGCGCGGGTAGTATCAACGTCTTGTAGAGTGTGACCTTGCTTTTGAGTTGTTTGTTCAGACCATAGTAGCATCGGTTGACCATCACTGTCCTTCCCCGAATTTCAAAACTGATGTCGTTCTCAAGTTCCACAGTTGGTAGTTCTCAAGTTCCACAGTTGGTCCTAGTCTACTGGACGTTTTGCGCGTTGATACCATCAGCTTGGTCTTCTCGCCGTTTACTGCCAGACCCACTTTGGCAGACTGCTTCTCAATTTGTTCAAAGGTGGATGTTACCGCTCGCAATGTTCGACCCATTATATCGATATCATTGGAGGGTGGGTGGGTGTTGTAGGTGATGATAGATACCAAGCAACGGGTCTTTAGGCCTAATTCAGTACTCTGTGCAAAATTTTGTTTCAATCAAACCAATATTGGAAGTTTGGTGCACCATTTACCTAAAATCGGACGAAATTATATATGGGAACTATAACTAAATCTAAACCGATTTTCTTCAATTTCAATAGGGTTCGTCCTTGGGCCAAATAAGTGACATGTGGAAAAAAATTCATCCTAATCGGATCATAAATGCGACCTGTACTTTGTTCACAAAAATACATGGACGGACAGACGGACATGCATAAATCGACTCAGAAAGTGATTCTAAAAATAAAAGGTTCTACCGCAGCATCTTCTATATTGATTCCAATAGGTCTCAAATTGCGATTTTTTGCGTTTTCATAATATATCAGTTTTTTGTAAGGAACTTCAGAATAATATTTTCGATATTTGCTTTGATGAAAGAAATAAAAGCAAAGAAACATATTGTTGTTTACAACGTCCCCACAAGTAATGTCGGCAATAACAACAACATGAACGAAAAATACGTCAAATTAAAAGAGGAAATTAGGTTGTTTTGCAGGCATTTGTCAAAATGGACCAAATGTCATAGGCTTATAGAACTTATCCGCAAAAAACGAATAAACTCGAATTTTATTTCAAAAGAAATAACGTGAGTCGTAAACCGCAAATTGGTTGTCGAAGGAAAGATTATTAGAAAAAAATCTAAAAAGTGGAGAAGAGGAAATGGTGGGCTTGAGTTCTACTTAGAATATCAACCATCAAAAATTTACTTTTTTCAGCATTGATTAAAAATAAATAAGTGACATATGAAAAAAAAACAAAAAATGTTGTTCACATTAATCGTGTTCGCCTGTAGTAAGCATGGTTTTATCTCACTTTTTCTTATTAATAATTTTAACGAGTATAAATGGGTACTGAATTAATTGTTATTAATGCATTCTGCAAAAAACATACCCCATTGTAATGATTATTCCTTTAAAAATCTAATCGCGGGATCGAAAATTTTTTAACTTACTGCACTAATCGTTTTCAAACCTTTGTTGTGTTTAAGAAACCTAATGAAAATATTTGAGAAAGAATTAGTTTTCTACGTTATATGTGTAGTTGCTTATAATCGTTGTTCGTTGTATCCGGTTTCTACTGTGGTAATTAGCGTTTTCTCTTTCTTGTACATATAAATCATTAAAAAAAGTCAAAAAATCGTTTAACACCGCTGTTATAATTTTTACCTCAAAAACAGGGCAAATTACCTATAGTGCATAGTTTAAGCTCGAAGATGGGGAATATCGATCCACTCCTTCTGGTACCTGTCCCACAAAATGGTTGAAATTGTGCTAAAAAATAATTTTATAATATCATGCGAACGGACTATCCGATTTTAACGACACTTTGTACAACCTATTTTTACCGAGCCTAGATTAAGTAGGAAGATAGGACCCCCTTGCCCAGTCCTTCTAGTACCTCCCCCATTTTTAATATTTATAAATCCAATATCAGGAGATTGGAATGTCCGATTTGAACCAAACTTTTCACAACCCATCATCTTTACGAAGTCTAGATTAAGTCTAAAGATGGGACTCATTGCTCCACTCCTTCTGGTACCACCCACACAAATGATCGAAATTTTCAATATTTATAAATCCAAATATCAGGAGATTGAGATGTCCGATTAGAACAAAACTTTGCACAACCTATCATATGTATCAAGCCTAGATCCAGATGGTATATATTGATCCGCTCCTCCCAGACAAATGGTCTTAATTTTTTATATTTATGAATCCAATATCAGACGAATGGAGTCTTCGATTTGAACTAAACTTTGAACAACCTATTATTTGTAACAAACCCAGATCAAGTTTGAAGATGGGACCCATTGGTCCACTTTTTCTGGTACCTCGCCCACAATGGGTCAAAATTTTCAATATTTATGAATCCAATATCAAGTGAATGGAATGTCCGAATGTAATGTCCGAATGGAATGTCCGAATGGAAAGTCCGAAGGTGGAACCCGTCTGCCATCTCCTCTGGTACATCCAACAAAACAGATACCTTATATAAAACGAATAATAAAACCTATGTATAACTCCGAAGACCTCCTCCGCAAACCATAGGGTGAGAGTATATATCTGTCGGCAACGACGACTGACATTTTGTACTTACTACCCCATCCCGTGCAAAATTTGTGTTGTTCGATCTATCGTTTAAATTCTAGAGCGACTAGAAACCAGACAAAAATAAAGTTTCGTTCAAATTCATCTCCAAATATTTTCTGATCTTCACCGAAAAGTTTAGGTGTCGTCCTTGGCAATAAAAAGAACTTCGTGTAATTTCTCAAATCCATCTAGTGTGGTAATGTTAAACAATATTAGATAACTGCCACATCCGAGTACATACAGAAATATAATAGTAATTGACCTATCCTTTACTCTATAACTAGTTTTAATGCATTGTTTGAGTTATCACACTCCTTTGTTCAGATCAGTCATTTGCACTTGCCAAAGGGATGCCCAGCATGTGGTCTGGACAACTGTTTTTTCATTGCATCCACATCAAGAATAAACAAAGCCCTTCTATGCATCTCAAAAAAACCTTCCAAATTAACCTTAAGGAGTAAACAAAACACGTTTACAGCAACACAACAAAAAAACACGTCTAGAGCAACACAACAAAAAAAACACCACTCCTTGTCCATCTTAAAAACATTCTTATCATATTTTTACAAAACTCAAGCAAATGCAACAACAAACTAAATGTTTATTTTACAACAGTAAATGCCAGACAAAGAACGATTTTGTTTATTTATGTAAATTAATAAACAAACGAAGCTTTAAGTACCGAATTTAGCAACAAAATAAGATTTATTGGATTGTTTTGTTATTGTTGGGGAGGGAGAGGTATTTTTAACAAAGGTGTAAAACCTAATTATAGTCTTCCAAAAAATATTACTTAAAAAATCTATCCTTATTATAGTTTTGCAAAAAATATTATTTAAACCAGTGAGCGGAGCAGTATAGTCGGATGGGGCTGACCATACGATACCCTACACAACTACCATGTAATTCTAACTTTATGCGGATGTTTACTCCGAGACTGGACAATATTTCGTTATATTTGCAACCTCTTGCCCGATTAGTGGTCAAGAGCACCTTTTTTCTTACACTGACATATTTTCCGAACCCTTCTAATTACTTGTCCAGAGTCTCTTCACCGTGGGTTGTGTTGTGATGTTCGGCTTATAATTGTGACCTATAGATCGAAAAAGTACAAAAAAAGTAGGTTTTTGGTCGACTTCATCCCAAAATTATTATGTGATTGTCACAAAAAATTATAGGCGTTGTACTTGACCATAACTGGAACCTCATGTAACATTTCAAAGCGATCAGCGCTATATTTCCGCCTCTAGTGAGGTAATGGGTTACTAAATAATATCTGAGTACGCAAGCACCTGTAAATATTTGCGTGTAACTCCCACATCCGAGTACATAGGACAATATAATTGGTAGCAATTTGAAGGTCAATCAGTCATCTTGGATATACAATCAACTTCTTGGGACTATGTCCTTCAGTAAATATATACGCCATCGAATATAAATTTTGTAATTTTTCACACAAAAGTCAGGCTCAATTTGAACCGCTAAATATTGACAGGCATGCTTATTCTTTGGCCGAATGCCCTTCTCCATGTAAACTTTCGTGATGTTCGGATCATAATTCCGGCCTCAAGAGCTACCAGAAAAACCGACAAAAATTAAGTATTTGGTACATTTCATTACCTAAATATTAACCGGTCTTTACCAAAAACATTAGGGGTCTTCATTGGCCAGAACCCATCCTACATGCAAAATTTCGTGAAGATTGGTGCATAACTGTGGCCTATATCGTGTTTACAATTTATAATGGACAGACGGACGAACGGACACATATGTCTAGATCGGCTAGTCGAGATATGACGATCGGTATACTTAAAGGTTGGTCTAGGACCAATATTTCGCGGCGTTACAAACTCATGGGGCTGCACTAAGCTATAATACCCTGACAACGTAGTTGTGTAGGGTATAAATATTAAGTACCGAATTTGCAACAAAATAAACTGGATATAGAATTTAAAATTTATTGGTTTCTTTTGTTATTATTGGGAAAGGGTAAAGGTATTTAGCAAAGGTGTAACGCTTGAGAAGCTTCCAAAAAAATAATTAAATAATTAAATCCACGCCTGATTGTTGCCTTGCAACAATATTATTTGTGCAGTCCCAAAGTTTGTAACGCCGCGAAATATTGGTCCTAGACCCACCTTTAGGTATACCGATCGTCATATCTCGACTAGCTGAGTCGATCTAGACATGTGTGTCCGTCCGTCCGTCCGTCCGTCCGTCTGTCCATTATAATTTGTAAACACGATACAGGCCACAGTTATGGACCAATCTTCACGAAATTTTGCATGTAGGATGGGTTCTGGCCAATGAAGACCCCTATTGTTTTTGGAAAAGATCGGTTAATATTTAGGGGATGAAATGGACCAAAAACATTATTTTTGTCGGTTTTTCTGGTCGCTCCAGAGGCCGCAATTATGGCCCAAAACACCGCGAATTTTTTCATGAAGAAGGGGATCGGGCCAGAGAATAAGCATGCATGTTTTGATAAAGATCGGTCAATATTAAGCGGGTCAAATGGACCCTGACTTTTGTGTGAAAAATGACAAAATTTGTATTCTATGGCATACATATTTACTCCTGGAGGATGTAGACCCTAGGAGTTGATAGCATATCCAAGAGGAGTGGTTGGCCTTTAAATTAATACCAAATATAGTGATGTATCTACTCAGGTGTGGGAGTTACAGTCAAATATTTACAGGTGCTTACGTATTCAGATATTATTTAGTAACCCATTACCACATTAGAGGGAGAAATATCGCGCTGATGACTTTGAAATTTTTCATGAAGTTCCAGTTATGGTCAAGAACAACGCCTACAATTTTCGGCGATGATCAGATTAAAATTTTGGGATGAAATGGACCGAAAACATAATTTTGTGTGTTTTCGAGTAGAGCATAATCCGAAAATCACAACACAACCCACCGTGAAGGTAATCTGGACAAGTAATTATAAGGACTGTGCTGAATATTCGAAAAAAGTAAGGAAGAGGTGTTTTTGACCTCTAATCGGACAAGAGGGGGCAAATATCTCGAAATATTACTCAGACTCGGAATAAACATCCTCAGAAAGTTAGAGTTCGTGGTAGTTGTGTAGGGTATCGTATGGTCGGTCCCGTCCGACTATACTGCTCCGCTCACTGGTTTTTAAAGTAAACTTGATCTGAAGAGGAGTACATGTGTTTATATTTTCTTTTTTTTGTTTTTTTTTTCGATTTTTGACTGCGGGTACTCGTGTGTCATTATTCATATTTAGTATTATTTCAATATTCTTAATATTTTGTGTTTTGGTTTTCAAAACGAATATTGAAATAAAAAATCACAGATAAGAAAAATATAGAATATTTTTTATTAGTATTATTATTATTGTTTTTTTCTTCTTTTTTGTGCTCAATATTGAAATCTGTTTCAAGCAGATTAGTAGATTATCATGTCATTGGGGTATTCGAGGGATTTTGTGTTCCAATTTTTTATTGATAATATTTTTTTTCTATTTAGGACAGATTTTTTCCCGAACACTTTTCGTAATAAAAAAAAAAGAACCTCAGTTATCTATGAAATACAAAAAACCCCAGCCATGGATCATCATCATCGCCTTCATTGCGGTCATTATCGCTTTGGCATCTCACACACAGCATCATTTTACACATATGAACACACTCACTCACACAAACATATATGTGGTTATAATCAAGAATATTTTTGTATTTTTTAACACAGCTCATTGGTGGTCAATCAACAAAAAATTTAAATCTAATAAATATATTTTTTTAATTTGTTTAAATAAATATCAATAACAACAACAACACAATGAACAGCATCAGTAACCACACAGCCTCACATTTTTTTTAAAGATTTGTTGATAATTTGTTTGTAGGTTTACATTGTATTTTATTATAAAAAATTTATTATTATTATTATTTTTTTATAAATAATTACTTTTTGTTTTATCAGGATTTCTGATTTTGTTTTTTTTTTTAATTTAAAAAATGTTTTATAAACCGCCACGCATACCCCGCCACAGTGTGCTTGCCATAAACTCAAACGAAAATCAAGTACGCCCGAAAGCTACCGAACACAACCGCTGTAAAACACGTCTCTCAAACAACTGACTGACTGGTTGGTTGGCTCAGATTCTGGCTGGCAAAACTTCAACTGATACCGGTCAATTGATAGTCAATGCGAGATCATTAGTTTACCTCTCATTTAAATCTCACTGATGGAGCCAAGCTAGAAACTAGCTCTTCCAAAGATGCCAGATTTCAGTTTTTGCAAATTAAAGACCAAAATAAATTTTTGGTTTGAAAAAATATTTTTTGAAACAACAATAAAGTGTGGATTTTTTAAATAAATTTTTTTCTAAGAAGACTACAATTAGGCGTGGATTTTTTAAATAATATTTTTTCAAAAGACTACAGTTAAGTTAGCATTTTTGAAAATGAACCAGGAAGGAAAGTAGTAAAGTCGGACTGGGCCGACTAAAATATATATAGGAGCTATATCTAAATCTGAACAGGTTTTCACGGAACATAGCACACATCATTCTAGGCTGAATTCAATACGCTGTGGCAAATTTCGTGCAAATCGGATAATTTATAGGGACTTTGGTGCACCATTTACCTTAAATCGGACGAATATATATATATATATATATGGGAGCTATATCTAAATCTGAAACGATTTTCCCGAAACTCACCACCCATCATTCTGGACTCAATTGAGTACGATATGCCAAATGTCGTGCAAATCGAAAGATATATAGGGACTTGGGTGCACTATTTAGCCAAAATCGGATCAAAATATATATTGGAGCTATATCTAAATTTGAGCCGATTTTTACGAAACTTTGCACACATCAGTCTAGGCTGAATTCAGTACGCTGTGCCAAATTTCGTGCAAATCGGATAATTTATAGGGACTTTGGTGCACCATTTACCTTAAATCAGAAGAAAATATATATGGGAGCTATATCTAAATCTGATCCGATTTTTACAAAACTTTGCACACATCAGTCTAGGCTGAATTCAGTACGCTGTGCCCAATTTCGTGCAAATCGTATAATATATAGGGACTTTGGTGCAACATTAACCTAAAATCGGACGAAAATATATATGGGAGCTATATCTAAATCTGAACCGGTTTACACGAAGCTTAGCACTCATCATTTTAGGCCGAATTTAGTACGCTGTGCCTAATTTCGTGCAAATCGAAAGATTTGTAGCGACTTTGGAGCACCATTTACCTTAAAGCGGACGAAAATATATATGGGAGCTATATCTAAATCTGAACCGATTTTTACGATACTTTGCACACATTATTCTAGGCTGAATACAGTACGCTGCGCCAAATTTCGCCCAAATCGGAAGATATATAGGGACGTTGGTGCACCATTTACCTAAAATCGGGCGAAGCTATATATGGGAGCAATATCTAAATCTGAACCGATTTTGACACTTTGCACACATCAGTCTAGGCTGAAATCAGTACGCTGTGCCCAATTTCGTGCAAATCGAAATATATGTAGCGACTTTGGAGCACCATTTACCTTAAATCGGACGAAATATATATGGGAGCTATATCTAAATCTGAACCGATTTTTCCCAATTTCAATAGGGTTCGTCCTTGTACTTTGTTTACAAGTTAAGATGACAGACAGACGGACGGGCATGTGTAAATCAACTTAGAAAGTGATTCTATGCATATTCTCCAAAGGAACCATGTGTCTATCTCGTTTCCTTTTGCCGGTTACAAACATATGCACAAAGATATAATACCCTGTACCACAGTGTGATGAAGGGTATAAAAAATAATAAACCTGTGAGCGGAGCAGTGTAGTCAGAAGGGGCCGACCATACGATACCCTACACAACTACCACGGAATTCTAACTTTCTGTGGATGTTCATTCCTAGCCTGGGCAATATTTCGTGATATTTGCCCCGACTTACCCGATTAGAGGTCAACAGCACATCATCCTTACATGTTCCGAATATTACAAATATTCAGTACAGCCCTTCTACTTACTTGTCCAGATTCTCTTCCAGGTGGCTTTAGTTGTGATGTTCGGCTTATATTCGACTAGAAAACACACAAAGAACTTAAGTTTTCGGTCCACTTCATCCCAAAATTTTATTCTGATCATCACCGAAAATTATAGGCGTTGTCCTTGACCATTATTAGAACTTCATGGAAAATTTCAAAGCGATCAACGCTATATTTCCGCCCACTAATTTAGTAATGGGTTACTAAATAATATCTGAATACGTAAGCACATGTAAATATTTAAGTGTAACTCCCACATCCGAATAGATACATAAATATATTTGGTATCAATTTAAAGGCCAACCACTCCTCTTGGATATACTATCTACTTATCTGGTCTCTGTCCTTCAGGGGTAAATATATACGACAAACAATACAAATTTTGTAATTTTTCACACAAAAGTCAGAGTACATTTGACTTAATGGTGGGTCTAGCACCAATATTTCGCAGCGTTACAAACTCTTGGGGCTGCACAAAGCTATAATACCGTGACAACATAGTTGTGTAGGGTATAAATACCCAATACAAATTTCGTCCGATCTGGCAACATTGTTCCCACAAAAAAATAAAGCACATTCAGTTACTAGCTCTGAGAGTATCATCTTCATGCATGATGAGCCATCCATTGATCGATCAATGTCTCACGAAACCGCAGTGGTCATTGTCAATACACAACCACTAGACTATACTTATAACCCTTGGCGTTCATTTTGAAAGTGGAATAAATCGAATTTATACAATTTAACGGAAATGCGAAATCTTCAAATTTAATCTGAAACATTTTTAAACTCCTTCATATTCCTTTTAATTAAGCACACACGTCCCTATATCCGATTTTGAAGCGGTATATGATTTTTCTTTCGTTTGGCTATATCCATTTTGAAAAAATCCCTTTCCCCTGCAAAACCATTACGTATGAGCTACGTAAATTCATTTTATTGGTAAGTCGTTGTCGTGAGTATGTAATTAAGCTAAACAAATAATGCACATGTACACCAGTTGGTATGTATGTATGTCGCATTGTGTATATCATACAATACGAATAGTATTTTATTTTGTTAATATATTTTTATTTAATTATTATTTTTTTTTTTGTTTTTGTTTAGCAAAAAATACACAAAACAAAAACCCCAAAAACAACAACTACAACATCACTACTATTTGTTGCAATTTTTTCCAATTCTTAAATTTCATTGTTATTGTTGTTGTTATTTTTTTATTAAAAATATAACCGACCGCCAATGAATCATTCAGCCGCGCCATGACCACCGCAAGAAGTTCAAAATCGTTTCATGACGCGTTTTCTTTTCATTCATTCTTTTTATTTGCATATTTATCAATTACCTTTTTGATAAACTGTTTCAAAATTCCCATTCCCAGTCGCAATTTAATTAAACTCGGCACGTATTGAAATGGTTTGAGATCCTCCTGCCAAGCATAGAACGTGATCTCATTTAAATTTGGGAAATACTTTTGAAGCGACGGAAGACATGGCTTAGAGCACACGACCAGAAAAAAATCTTTCTAATTTATAATTCTGAAGATGTTGACTGGTTTTTTAAAATTAGAACATTTATTTATTATTATTATTATTTTTTTTTTTTTTAAGCCTAATAGGGTTTAAATTTAAAAAAATATATATTTTTTAATGAACCGCTTTTACTTAGATTTTTATAAAATATTTTTTATACCCTTCACCACACTGTGGTACAGGGTATTATGTCTTTGTGCATATGTTTGTAACAGGCAAAAGGATAGAATGCATAGAATCACTTTCTGAGTAGATTTATGTTCGTCCAGAAAAAAATAAATGCGAGTAAGAGAGCAGATATAGCGGATATCGAACGAAAGCGATACACCTCGACTGAGCTTATGAACTAGTCCAATCATTGCTATATCGTTGTCCTGGAAGACAACAAATATATCAACATTCTTTAGGGTCGCTATCGACTACCGTCGTATATATTCACCGGTCCTCACTCACTAAGTCACCATAGATCCATGACTAACTCTGCTGCATTTTTTTATTTTTCCTTCCTTGTGTTCGAAAAAAAGCTTTTCATTTTTTTTTGTCCAGTATTTCCAGGAAACTTTCGTTTACTTATTATTTATTCAAATTAAACACAAAATTAATTAAAACATAAACAAATATCGATATAAATGCATACTTTAATTTATTGGGTTATTGAACGTGTGGATCGTGGGGAGGTAGAATAAAATGCAGACATTATCAGGTGTGTGTGTGTGTGTATGTGCGTTTAAACGTGTGACAATCATGCTTTTAAAAGTCGAATTTAAAAACTGATAATTGAAAATAAGCATGGATTTTTTAAGTGAATTCAAAGTTCTCTAGACCAATAGGCGTGGATTTTTTAAAGTATATGTTTTCATTGACCTCTAGTCTAATAGGCGTGGATTTTTCAAAACATATTTTTTATCCACCCCTAAACCAATAGGCGTGTAATTTTTTAAAGTATTTTTTTCCATCCAAATCTAGCCCAATAGGCGTGGATTTCTCAAAGTACATTTTTTCCATCTAACTCTAAAGAACCCTAGACCAAGAGGAGTAAATTTTTAAAGTACATTTTTCTAAAGACCTGTAGACCAAGAGACGTGGATTTTTTAAAGAAAATATGTCATCGATCTCTAGACCAAGAGGCGTGGAATTTTAAAGCACATCTTTCTAATGACATAGAGATCAAGAGACGAGGATGTTTTACAGAAAAAAATTTCATCGACCTCCAGACCAAGAGGCGTTGATTTTTTATGAAAAAAAAAATCATCGACCTATAGACCAAAGGCGTGGATTTAAAAAAAAATGTCATCGACCTCTAGACCAAAGACGTGGATTTTTTACAAAAAAAAAAAAAAAAAAAATCATCGACCTCTAGACCAAGAGGCGTGGATTTTTTACAGAAACAATTTCACCTCTATACCAAGAGGCGTGGATTTTTTACAGAAAATAATTGCATCGACCTCTAGACCAAGAGGCGTTGATTTCTTACAAAAAAAATCATCGACTCCTTGACCAAGAGGCGTTGATTTCTTACAAAAAAATCATCGACTCCTTGACCAAGAGGCGTTGATTTCTTACAAAAAAATCATCGACTCCTTGACCAACAGTCGTTGACGTTTTACAGAAAACAATTTCATCGACCCCTAGACCAAGAGGCGTTGATTTCTTACAAAAAAATCATCGACTCCTTGACCAAGAGGCGTTGATTTCTTACAAAAAAATCATCGACTCCTTGACCAATAGGCGTGGATTTGTTAAAGTAAATTTGTTCATCGAACTCCAGATCAATAGGCGTGGATTTTTTACATTTTTTCATTGAACTCCAGATCAATAGGCGTGGATTTTTTACATTTTTTCATCGAACTCCAGATCAATAGGCGTGGATTTTTTACATTTTTTCATCGAACTCCAGATCAATAGGCGTGGATTTTTTAAATTTTTTCTTATCTAACCCAATTTTTTCATCGAATTTCAGACCAGTAGTCGTGGATTTTTTAAAGTATTTTTTCATATATTATTATTTAATATCACACCATCAACAAAAATCACATATCAGTAAACGCTTAACGTAAATTCCCACTTCGCTATGAATGGATACTGTTAATCTCAATAAAATTACAATTTGATGTGATTCCCCTCTTTCAAATCGTAATTGCATGCTAATGAAGTATCATTGATTGATTTGATATAATTAAAAAGAAAAATAAAATAAAAATTTGCAAATTGTGAATTTGAATTTTCAAATTATGTGTAAACATATTTGCAAAATACCCATACGCCTATTTTAATTTACTATGGGCAATAATTGCTACTAGACTCGAAGAAAAATGTGTCAATTCTAATGCCACAGTTTTTTTTTTTTTTTTTTTTTTTTTTTTGAAGTAATGTCTGTAAAGTAGTTTCCTATATAAAATAGAACTTCTTAGGTATTTTTCTACAAGCCGCTAGTGGAAATTCTCTTCCACACAATTCCAACCTCTATTAACAAACATTTTTCTTTGAGTGTAATACAATGCTGGCATATTTTCGCAAATTTAAATCCAATATAAAAATTCTAGGTATTACTGCCTTTGTCAGAAATAAATCAGAATCATCAAATTGAGTTCACACATTACTTCGTTTCAATTTAGGTCAAGTTCTGAAATATCATCCTCCACACAAAATGATAATTGGCCTGTCAGTGTAAATTATAGTTATTACATTGATTACAATTAAATGGTAATATTTATGGAAAAATAATAAATGTGTATTGTAATTTTGTGAGATAGGAAATGTGGGTTTCCGATGGAAATGAAATAAGGTCAGCCATGTTGGAAATATATTTAAAATATCCCAAAAATTTACGTTTAAAAAATCCAGGTGGACGAGGAAAAATTTACGTTTAAAAAATCCACTCCTATTGAAATGGAGGTCTGTGGAAATCAGGTTAGGTGGTCATTAAACAAATTTATTTTAAAAATCCACGCCTATTGGTCAGGTGGTCATTAAAAAAATTTATTTTAAAAAATCCACACCTATTGGTCTAGGGGTCAATGAAAAATTTACTTTAAAAATCCACGCCTATTGGTCAGGTGGTCATTAAAAAAATTTATTTTAAAAAATCCACACCTATTGGTCTAGGGGTCAATGAAAAATTTACTTTAAAAAATCCACGCCTATCTGTCTAGAGGTCAATGAAAAAATTTACTTTAAAAAATCCACACTTATTGGTCTAGAGGTCAATGAAAAATTTACTTTAAAAAATCGTCGCCTATTGGTCTAGAGGTCAATGAAAAAATTTACTCAAACCAATCCACGCCTATTGGTCTAGAAGTCAATGAAAAAAATACTTTAAAAAATCCCGCCTATTGGTCTAGAAGTCAATGAAAAAAATACTTTAAAAAATCCCGCCTATTGGTCTAGAGGTCAATGAAAAAAAAAAATACTTTAAAATATCCACGCCTATTGGTCTAGAGGTCAATGAAAAAATTACTCTACAAAATCCACCCCTATTGGCCAGGTGGTCAAGGAAAATTTACGTTAAAAAATCCACGCCTATTGATATGGAGGTCTATGGAAAAATTTACGTTAAAAAATCCACGCCTATTGGTCATGTGGTCGAGGAAAAATTGGCGTTTAAATAATCCACGCCTATTGGTCAGGTCATCTGTGGAAAAATGTACGTTAAAAAAATCCATGCCTTTTGGTCTAAAGGTCTTTGGAAAAATTCACGACTTCTGGTCAATTGGTCAATAAATAATTTGCATAAAAAAACCACGCCTATTGGTCTACGAGTTGATGAAAAAATGTACCAGAATACTCGTGCTGTTTGTTCGTTAAGGCATTTAATGACCATAAAATAATATAAAGCATACTTTTAGGCGTTTGCATTATTATCTTCATTTATCATCAATTTTCTTTATTGTTTTAAATATCCATTAGTTAAAATCGTTGTTTGCCTCTTTGTTGTCGGTCTTATCGCCAACTAATATTCATTAGAAGATAATGAAGTAAATATTTCAAAACTCTTTCATTTACAACTTACAGTAGCAGATAACATTGTTTATGATCAATTATCAAAATATGCGGCACAGTGGGAACTCTATACATATAAAAATTTAAATTTGTGGAATAAATTGTATAGAAGTATTTTTTAGAGGGTTCCGACTACAAAAAAATGTTCTCAACAAAATTAAAAAAAATTAAATTATTTTCTAGAAACAACAATGTTGCTTGAGATATATTTCCCCACAGTGCTTGGCAAATCACCAAATGAAAAGATGCACAATCGAATTTTTAACAGATAACGTTTAACAGCAACAACAATCAACATTTCCAAGAACTCTAATAAATTGGTTACATCGTCAATATCAATGACAGCGATAGCACCAATGATATAAGAACCCTATCCCCACCTTGAAATGGAGAAATACTGAAAATAAGACTCAAGCTAGACACAACATGTCATTCCGAAATATTTTCTTATTGGTCACTGTGTTTGCCATTGGCATTCAAGCCAAGGCCATTGAGAATAAAGAAAGCATAACACAAGTTTTGACGGGACGCAGCTCCTTCGATCGCTACACTTTGGGTCAGGAAGTTGATGGTAAGCTGGACAACCTTGATTTTTCTTTTAATTTTTAATTTGTTTTTGGTCCTTCAGGTGCCAAAATCCTCTACACCTATCAATATGAGCAATCCTACGATGATGTCCAGCCGGAAATTTCTTTGGACTATGACTACCCATCGGCAGATGCTCAAGTGAATAAAAATGCAATCGTCACCCAAGTGGTTCTATATGTTGAGGCCTCGGATGATGCCACCACACAGGCTTATGTTACCGCAGGCGGAATTGGACAAAGTTCGATTTCCATACAAATCGTGGCACAGAATTCCAATCATTTGCGTTATATGGTTGTTGTTTATGGAAAATCGGTGTAATTTTTATCAAAAAAAAAACATTTTTCGAATGAAAAAATAATTACTTGGCAAAATATATATTATAAAACAGTGGCTATATAAACACGAAGAGAGAAATTTTCCTTTTAAAAAATTCCAGGTCTGTGGAAAAATTTACGTTTTAAAAATCCACGCCTCTTGATATGGAGGTCTGTGGAAAAATTTACGTTTTAAAAATCCACGCCTCTTGATATGGAGGTCTGTGGAAAAATTTACGTTTTAAAAATTCACGCCTCTTGATATGGAGGTCTGTGGAAAAATTTACGTTTTAAAAATCCACGCCTCTTGATATGGAGGTCTGTGGAAAAATTTACGTTTTAAAAATCCACGCCTCTTGATATGGAGGTCTGTGGAAAAATTTACGTTTTAAAAATTCACGCCTCTTGATATGGAGGTCTGTGGAAAAATTTACGTTTTAAAAATCCACGCCTCTTGATATGGAGGTCTGTGGAAAAATTTACGTTTTAAAAATCCACGCCTCTTGATATGGAGGTCTGTGGAAAAATGTACGTTTTAAAAATTCACGCCTCTTGATATGGAGGTCTGTGGAAAAATTTACGTTTTAAAAATCCACGCCTCTTGATATGGAGGTCTGTGGAAAAATTTACGTTTTAAAAATCCACGCCTCTTGATATGGAGGTCTGTGGAAAAATTTACGTTTTAAAAATCCACGCCTCTTGATATGGAGGTCTGTGGAAAAATTTACGTTTTACAAAATCCACGCCTCTTGATATGGATGTCTGTGGAAAAAGTTACTTTTACAAAATCTACGCCTCTTGATATGGAGGTCTGTCGAAGAAGTTACTTTTACAAAATCCACGCCTCTTGATATGGATGTCTGTGGAAAAATTTACGTTTTAAAAATCCACGCCTCTTGATATGGAGGTCTGTGGAAAAATTTACTTTAAACAATCAACGCCTAATGATGTGGAGGTCTGTGGAAAAATTTACGTTTAAAAAATCCAGGCCTATTGGGTATGGAAGTCAGTGGAAAAATTTACGTTTAAAAAATCCACGCCTATTGATATGGAGGTCTGTGGAAAAATTTACTTTAAACAATCTACGCCTAATGATGTGGATGTGGTCTGTGGAAAAATTTACTTTAAAAAAAACTGGAGGTCTTTGGAAAATTTTTATTGAGAGGTCCATGATTTTCACTTTTTTTTATTTATTGATTTTTTAAACCAAAAACAATAACCATATAACGTAACTTGGCCGTATTGTAACCGACAATTCTTAACGAAATCGAACTTTGATTAATACCACCGGCCGTAACAAAGGCAGCGCTTGTACCCTGTTCATCAGTTTCCACCAACAATAGAATTTGTGAAATCTTATTGCCTTGCGGATCATTGTAGGTATAATTTAAATTGATTTCACGCTGAGCTCTGCTGTAGCTATAGTAATATTGATAGGTGATCATAATATAGGCACCTGAAAAAAAAAACAAATTTATTATAAAAAATTGAAAAAAATATAATTTTAGAAAAAAATAATTTCAAAAAATATTACCTCGAACCTCTTTTCCCAACCCATAATGATCGAATACCCGCTCCGCAACATCCTTGCTATTGTCGGCAGCTATTTCTTTTGCTGTTATCGAAATTAGAACAACAACAAATATTGTGGTTTTGAAAATTGTTTTAAACATTGTAAGCGGTTTGGAATCTTTTGCAGAATAAGGTTTCATTGTCGTTGGCGTTTTGATATTTATATGGATTTGTTTACCACTTTTAAAAAGTAATAATAATTTAAAAAATTAATTATTTCAAAGAAGTCGTGATACCAATTTCAAGTAGGTGATATTAAAAAAAGACAAACAATTCTACTTTTACAAATTTTCTCAGAACTACACACGTGCCTTTTTACTTTTTTGTGATAGTACTTTTTCCCCAAACGATCGATAGACCCAGCTTATTTAATTTAAATTTGTCATTCCCCTTGCAACAGAAACCTTCACATCAATAAGCGTAACAATAGCAGTGGATTTTTTAAACGTAAATTTTTCCACAGACCTCTATAGCAATAGGCGTGGATTTTTTAAACGTGAATTTTTCCACAGATCTCCATAACAATAGGCATGGATTTTTTAAACGTACATTTTTGCGATCCAAATGTAGCCCAATAAGTTCGGATTTTTTTAAATTACATTTTTCCAAAGCCTAAATTTGTTAAAAAAATTTTTCAAAATAACAAAAAATTGGGAAAAATTAATTAATTTTAACATAATTTCTTTTATTAGTAGTGAAATATCAATTAACTTTTTTTAATACATTTTTTTAAATTTATTTTTATTTTTTATAATTTTTTTCTCTTTTTTTCGTTATAAACATTTTTGAGTCGTGTTGGTTTTTTTTTCGTTTTATGGCATTCCATACATTGTATTTTTTTCTATTAATTAAAATGATCACTACCAAGAAAAAAACACTTTCATACATACATTTGTTTTTAATTAATTACATTATTTAATAGTAATAATAAAAAAAATTAAAAAATAGAAAAAAATAAACTTTGTAAATGAGAAACATATCTACATACTTAAGTTTAAGCGTTTTATTTTTTAATCATCTTTTCATCGAACTGTTAGGTATTTCAGGGTGTTCGTTCGTTCATTCGCTCGGAGAACCTAGGTTTGCTGTATCGATTCCTTTTTTTCCACTTTATTTGGTTTCAGTTTTAGAATCTGTTTGAGTATATTGGTAGTAGGTTTCATTGCTGGAAGTAGTTTCCCCTCAAGAGTAGTGATAGCGAAACTTTCGACAACAACAACAAACACTTTTTTGTCAAAAATAAACAAAAATTTTTGCTCATTTCTTTTTTTGTTGATGACGAGGATTAAGGAGGCTTCAGACGATGCGACATTGATGCTAATGACTTAAATCCAAATTTGTTTATGCTATGACCTCAGCCCCAAGAGGGGAGTTGTTTCGGCTGCAGCTGAGTCGGATCTTGCCGTTGTCACTATGGTGGCCGTTGAGGTACCTGGCCTTGCAATTCTTACATCTGTATCGGGATCTTGTGGTTGATTACTATCTCCTCTTCCATCTCCCTCGGCTATAAATAAAGGATTCTCCTGTACAGTTTTGTGATGCATTTCATGTAAATAGAGAACACTGAGACACATATCAGCCTCTGTCAGATCCTGAGGCTTATCACAGGCGGCACTGGCCGGGCCGTAAAGACTGCATATCAACGATTGTGAGGGCCCATTGGTACTTCCCACCATTTTTGAGGCTCCCAATATTTTGGCATTATCTGTGCCGCCCATCATTCTTCGTGACATACTCATATTGTCCTGCATGCGTGAATGTTCCCCCAGGCCCTGTTGCAGCATTTGTTCAAAATAACATTGGCAGTGATTTTGATTTTGACCCATCATACCCTCCTCTCCATTGTGCATGGCATTGTGATGGAATATCAAAGACTTGGCAATGGAGGAATATTCATTTCCAATTGTTCCAAAGGAGATTAAACTTTCCGTCAGAGGATTCAAAGTAAACTCCTTTTTCTTCAGCTTACTCAAATCATTGATAGCATTCTGCCTTACCCCATTTACAAATTGCACAGCTTCCGGAGGCATTTGCCATTCAGGATTGGTCAGGGTAAAGCGTAACAAAGACAATTCGGTTTTACCATTATTCCCTGCCGTTTGCATCTTCTCTCCCACTGGCACGTCTGTGTGCAGGGAGGACATCTCTTCTGGCTGCCATTCGGGATTACCATGTTTACGTACATCCATTTGGGCAAAGGAACAAACATTACCCACTCCCCTCACCGAGACGGTAAAGCTGCGGAAAAACTTCACAATTTCCAAGGCCTTTGGGCGGAAAACAAACAACAACTGGAAGGGCGTAACAATGGGACTCAGTATCTCATTAATAAAATAGCTTGCCTTAAATTGAAAGAAATTTCCAAACTCGTTGCGCACCATTGAGGTGTGGGCTTGATTTTTCCAATTGGCTGGCAAATAGTGGACATGGGCCAATATCGCATTCATCAGCTGTTCCGGACACCATATTAAATTCTCATTTGGTATACAGTTGCGACAAACCAAACCAATGGCCGAGAGTAGGGTGATCAAAGTCAAAACATGTTCCACCTGGAAGACATATTCATCATAAATGCCCATGGCCAGGATCAGCAGCAACATTCCTCCGGTTATAAATAAAATATTCCGGGCAATCACTGCCAGCAACGGGGAGGAGAAGGAATTTAAATAACGATCTGCATATTCATAGGCACGATTAAGTCTGGCATCCAGTTCATGATCCAATTCATTGAAATGCCTCAAATACAAACGGCCATAGTTGGACCATGTCCTCATGCCCAAGGCACCCGGTTCCTTTTTCAATATATTCGCATAGGTAAAGGAGAAATACACCAATTGCCATATAAATATCACCGGGGCAAATACCAAATTTGCTATGGCCACCCACAAAATTAGCTTCGACAGTCGATTTGCCAGCTCTCTTTGATTCCCTCTCACCGAATAGTCATCATGTAGCTGCCAATTATTTTGAAACGGTGATCCTGGACTACGAAACAATATCAAATCAATATTGAACAGCAATCCTCTACTCAGTGTCACAACCTCCCCCACCACGGGCAGCGTGAAACGTACAGGCAGCAGATTCTTATTCATCAAGGCCACCAAGTAATTCTTAAAACGCAATATACGATGATAGATATCCAAATCGGTCAAATGATCTTTATCGATGCACATATGCTGTTCCGCCTGGACCTCACGCACCTTCTTCTTGATCTCATGCCAGGTGACATTATCCAAATTGCCATCCTCAATATGCAGCGCAGTGTTGTAGAACTTCTTGATGTCCCAATACTGGGAGATGTGATACAACACTTTTATAGTGCGTATTAACAAATACAGCGCGGCCACGAACAGTATCGAATAGGTAATGCCATTAAAATTGTCCACACACACATCCATCGGTATTATAACATCATCGAATGTTATCTTTGTGTGATTGTCCGGTGGTGGTCGATTGCCAAACAGTACATCATGATTGATACAATGGACGGCGAAGGTAACCAACCACACGACAAAGGCAAATTCTATTAGCTGGAAAAATTCCTCCAGTACGATGATGACAAAACCATGCTTCTGATGGTAGTGATACATTCGCGTAAAGAACGAATCCAAGTCCTCGATGTGGTTCCATCGTGCTCTATTAATTTCGGGTACTGTGTGCAAGAGTACACCACTGCTTCTTGGTGTGTCTTCCACTTCGTTCGCTTCGTAGTCATGACCTTCAGTCATAATTTTATGCTGCTGCTGCTCTTCATTTAGTGTCTTATAATTCACATTGGTCTGTGCCATCGACCCGCAATCTTCAGACGACGTCAAGACGTATAAAAATATTAGCAAATAACGGACGTTGTTGTTTGGAATCCAAATATATATTTACTCTCTACTCGATGTATATTCTATGCTTTGCTAGATGACTATTTTTCTTTGTTTTGCAGCAAAAATGAAAAACAACAACTGTATAACAGTTGACGGAAGTGTTATATGCAAATCAGCTGTTCAATTTGGTGGCTATATACGATGTGGTAACACTGTGTTGGGAGATATGGCAGCTGTGTACGACGAATGTGAAGGTAAGAGAATTCATTGATAACCAAGGTAGATATACAAGGTAGCCGCATCGGCGAATTTCTACAACAAACATCGCTTGTTGAATTTTGATATGTCAAAAATATTTTGCCAAAACAAACAGATTGGCAAAATTTTTTTACTCAAATTCTTGTAGAAACTGTTAATAAAAGTATTGCCAAAAAAGCTATTAGAAATTCGGAGATTTTCATTTATAATTTTGTTTTTTAATTTTTTGATTCAACATGACAACAACATTTTTGACATTTATTTGTCCAACAGCTGGCCCGATGCGGCTACCTTATTAAATATACCTTGTTGATAACCATTAAAATCAAAACAAATAGTATAGCCAAGTAGTTAGGGTTCTAAAGATCGAAAACCAGCAGCAACAGTTGTTATATAGGTATCTATAATCGTCGATAAATTGTTATCGATTGCATTAAAGAGTAAAATAACAAAACTTCTTATTATTAAAAAAACTTGTAAGACTGTTAATTTTTTTTAAAAGAATCTAGTAAAAATATGCTTATATTTAGACAGGTCAAACTTATTGTATCCTTCGCCAAGAATTGAGCATTAAAAATATTTTTTGAGTCAAAAGCAGGGTTTTATTGTAAATAATGTATATTTTGTAAATAATTATATTTGTATCGGATTTATTATGCAAAATAAATCTTCATAGAGGAGGTTAACCTGGTAACCTGGTTCATATGTAAATACCACTTAAGTCAAGATAATTTCAAATACAACCCTGCATTTGACCCAAAAAGATTGACTGGATTTATGTTTGTGTGGCAAATCGCGGTAAATTCAACTTGATTTAGGAACTGAACCGAGATAATGCATCATCACGAATTTGGCTTAAACATTCTCTAAAATTGGTCAATATTTTATTTTTTGGAAATATAGACCAGAAATACATTTACATTGTAGGTTAGGTTACACTTACAGAGTATATGGTCGATCGTTTCCCTATCTTCTTCATCCATTGATTCCCACTGCAGTGAACTATTATGATTCCCACAGTTAGCTTCTACTCTTTTTTTTCAATAGTAATCAACGATTTTGACGTTGTATTCGGCAGCGGGGTTACCAAAGTTTCTTTTGGAGGTTCCACTCTTGATTACTATACTACCGCCAACGGGAGCTTCCGCACGAGAGAGGTCTGCATCCTTTTGTGTCATATCTGACGATCACTTCTGACATAGAGTTTTCGACTGCGATATCAGCATCTAATGTACATGTCGTTTTACCTCGAATTACGATACAATATTAAATCATCTCAGTATCGTGGATTTGTTGGAAATCCTACGTTAAATCGATATACAACCCTGCCATCCAATGGAGACCAATTCCTGATATACATATGAAAATATTGATTGAGAAATTAAGGGCTAAACAGAATGTACGCGTTGAGCGTTTTTTGTTATCGCGTTAACGCACGCAAAAAGTTAAAATATATTTAACTCCGAGCGTTTGTGTTATCGTTCCCTTGTGGTTGTTGTATTTTCGATAACACATAACGCAACGAATGGGTCAACACGAGCATTCTGCTTGGCCCTTTACTATGAAACCAGTGAAACGAAACAACTATGAAACGTAAACAATTAACAGCTGATTGTCAACTTTATATCAGTACCAGTCTGAACGGGTAGAATTATCTGCATCGATTTTGAAATCGAGTCGATTTAGAGAGCATAATCTAAACGCGCCTATACAAAGTTGCATCATGACGGCAATAATAAGGTGATGTATCAAAACAAAAACATATGTTTTTATATTCTGTTTATATCTGTCAAATGTTATCTAGTAATACTTCTCATGGTTGGCATCATTCCATTCTATCATTCTCATAATTCGAATAGAAACTATGCATTTTGACAGTTAATCGGATATTCAGCTGCTCTAATAGAGTATCTATATATTTTGCTATTCCATCCTAGTATTAAAACCAGTGAGCGAAGCAGTATAGTCGGACAACAACTTCCACGACAATCGAACTTTCTGTGTTTGTATATTCTGAGCTTGGGCAATATTTCGCGATATTTGCACCCTCTTGACCGACAAGATGTTAGCAAATATTTCTAATATTCAGTAGAAGAGGGTTGTACTTGTCCAGATTCTCTTTACCGTGGGTTATGTTGGGCTTTCAATTGTGGCCTAAAGATCGACTCGAAAATAAAAACACAAAAAAAAAATAACTTTTCGGTCCACTTCATCCCAAAATTATTATCTGATCATCACCGTTGACCGTAACGGGAATTTCATGGAAAATTACAAAACGATCAGCGCTATATTTCCGCCCTCTAGTGTGGTAATGGGTTACTAAATAATATATAAATACGGAAGCACCTGTAAATATTTAAGTGTAACTTCCACGTCTGAGTATATACGACAAAATAATTGGTATCAATTTAAAGGTCAACCACTCCTCTTCGATACTAAATATTAACCGATCTTTTCCAAAAACAATAGGGGCCTTCATTGGCCAGAACTCATCGTACATGCAAAATTTCGTAAAGATTGGTCCATAACTGTGGCCTGTATCGTGTTTACAAATTATAATGGACAGACGGACGGACACACATGTCTAGATCGACTCAGCTAGCCGAGATATGACGATCGGTATACTTAAAGGTGGGTCTAGGACCAATATTTCGCGGCGTTACAAACTTTTGGGGTTGCACAAAGCTATAATACCCTGACAACATAGTTGTGTAGGGTATAATGATATGTCAGCTGATATTTGTTTACAGTGTAGAAGGCATAGTCTAAATGGGCTTAGGACATTTACTTTATTTTCATTATTGGCTCTATACGGTTATGTAACTTGAAGTACGTTCACATTGTACCGAATTTGGTTAACCCAGTGGGTTTAAATTGTCAATTACTTGGAATATATGTCAAATAAATCCTCATAAAGTATGTTAACCCGGTAAAAAGTTCTGATGTATTACACAAATATAAAATATTTGTTGGCTTTTTATTTTTTACCTGTAGATAATCATTTTTCCCAGTAACAGAAATTCATTTATTCAAATATGAACATTATTCCCACCGTTTTTCCTAATTACTACTGTTCTTCTTCCGTATTGCGCAGTTTCTCTAGAATTTAAAGAAACAAAAACGAACTTTGCAGATAAAAACCCTTGTATTTTCCCCCAAAACGAAATCTCTTCGGTAAACACAATGAAACAATAACAAAACAAAAAAAAAAACATTCTGAGTGTGGTCATTCACAGTGTACGGCTTCAAATGGCACTTAACCACGTATCATTTATTGGCGATCAATTTTTAATTAAAATAACATTGTCCAAAATCTTATCTATAATGAAGACCAAGGTATATAGTAAATTTTCTTTAAACGTCAATGTGGTATATGATGGGGATTAATAAGGCTTTGGTGTTTTTTGCAAACGTATTGCGTTGCCTATACCACCGTTATACGTATATTTAAATAAATAATAAAAATTGCATTGCAAAAAAAAGAGAAATAAAAATACGATTTATAAAACAATTCCTTTGAAAGCGAGAATTTCCCATCGCAAGATATTTCCAATTATTATTGGAACTTTGTTATTTTGTCGTACGTTCTTCTAGATCTTTAATCTAAATTCAGATTAGGGGTAATGCCCGGAAAAGATTAGACTTTATTAAAATTTAAAATTTTAATTAAATATCTATGAAATCTTCAAAGTCTGCAAAAAAATAATTTTAATTGTAAATGTCGTTAGCGCCGATTATTTGCAATCGAATTCAAAAGCAAGGTTATATTTACATCCAATATGCTAGATTGTATGTCAAATAAATGACGTATTTTCTAAAACGTGAAATTTAGGCGTATTGTATTGTACATATTGCCAAATTTGTAATCTTAAAAGAATACAGATAATCTATCATCAGTACGATATATTAATCAAATTTTATGACAGTTATAATTTATATTAGCCACCCACAACACACTTGATCCAGTCCAATGTATGAAAAACACAGATAATATTGTAAATTATTACTTAATTGGGAAAAGGACTTTGCACATTCTGAGTTGGACTATTTGAGGAAAAATAATAATTAATACACTATACATTATTGGTCTGTTCCCGTACTGCAAGAATCTACTACTTTTTACTACGATAACGAATTTTCCTTTATGATATCGAAGAAAATAGTAAAATCTAGTAGATTCTTGCAGTATGGGAACAGACCATATGTATACGTAAACCAACGCAAGTGAGGATTTTGTTTTAAATATTATTTTGAAGAGCCACATTTATTAACTGTTTACTTTTAATTGGGCGCCATATGTTACATATGAATGCAGGCGAATCACAACTATATGTTGGTGTTTTCTATAAAACGCAAATCCGAAAAAGTCATTGTAATTTTATGTATCTCAATAATCATGGCTACCATGATGCAGTAGGAATTTTTAATGTTATATCCTTTATCTCCTTTCCTGAGGGAGTCTGTCTCTTACCGGGCGAGTCCGGTTAGGGGAACGTGGATGATCACACTATTCTATTACAATCTGGATGTAATGGGATAAGTTGATCACCCACATTAGGATCTTGTCCCCGCTGGCCAAAACTCACTACGGAGGTGTTCCCCTAAAAAAACCCAAAAAATTGGAAGGAAATAAGGAGAATACACAGGGTGAGATAAAAAACTGCAACAAAGGCAAATGCCATAATTTTAATTATTTTATTTAAAGAAAGCAAAAAATGTCGGAAATAGCATCAAATTTTAGAATGAGTTTAGATTTGTTCGAATTGGTCACCTTTGGCACGAATTATGGCCTTCCAACGGCCAATGAAACCGTCACATGCTGAGCTCTGCGGTATTTTGTTTTATTCCCGGCGAGACGCTTGCTTGAGGTTAGTGCCAACCCTGCTTTCCAAAATACTCTAGACACAATAGCCCAACGGATTGGTATCCGAAGATTTTGGTGGCCATTCTGCGCTGGAAATGAAGCGAGGAACTGTATTTTGTGCTGAAATATTTGCGCGCCCAAGGCTTTAATACACCCTCCAGATATTTTCGTCCTTTCGATCAAGTCGCTTTTTTACTTTTCGAACTATTTCTGCTGATGCTGTTGTTGTCGTGACGCAAAAGGAAGAAACTGGCCAAGTAGAAACAATTGCGAACTGCAAACTGATGCTCAATGTCCATTTCAGCCCTTTTTCGGAAGCAGCGAAGATTTGCAGAAGAGCAGACGAATGTCAAAACGGCAAAAAAAGAAAATAGATTTTTGTATGAAACCTGAAGCCAATCCATCCACCGAGGGCTTCAAGGCTGGCTCTAATATCCAAAAGTCGAGCGCTGAATCGGAAGACTGGGAATCCCAAAAGGACCGTATTATGCTAAGTTTGCCAGGAGGTGCTACAGTGATGATTAGAGTATGTGGATACCTACCTAGCGGTCTTATCCCAGTTAGTACAAAGCGTCAACCAACACCCCCACCCCAGGTAGCAATCGACCACACGTATTTCGACGTGATCACCTCTTTAGTTGAGGAGCCGTTCCCATCTACAACTTTCTATAAATCAAACAAACGGTTGTAAGGCAACTCCACACAGAGCCGAAACTCTATCCACGACTTGGATATAAACCATATCCAGCACGATGCTCCCCGAAGGATCAACACTAACAGCCAGATAGATACCGAAACCTTCGGTCATGTTCACAGCCGTAGCTATTACCAGTAGAACTAATATTTTGCAGGCTCTCTACAATGGAACAATCACTGAATGGGGATAAAAAGCAAAAGTGGAGGCGCTAAAGAGAAGGGCTCTGATATACAGTGATCGACGATAGTAGTGCGTCCGGTAAACTGAAAAAGGAGACACACTAGGTGGTGATTTGATGCGATCAATAATAAGATCTTGATCACCTGCTGGCATGAAGGGACCCCATCGAACTGGACAGCTGCGTAATCGAAGGGGCATAACATAATGATTGAATTTGAATCTTAAAACTCGGAGAAAACTGGACAATCCTTAATTACAAAGGCCACTGTCGTCTATAGAGGTGACGATATCACGATAGAACGCTTGCTGGAATTCTTCGGTATACAGAACAAGCTGGTTAAGAAGTGGAAAGTCTTCCAAATGGTGAAGAATGAAGAGGGGACTCTCCAGGTGGTAGGTTTGGGTAGGTCTTCAATGGCAATTCTGGCTATGGGTAAGGCGGACAATGTGTTCAACATTGTCGACTCCAAAATTGGGAAGATAAGGATTGGAGAAGAAGAGGTAGAAAGTCCAGGCCTTTTTGGATTATATGAATACTAACGATATTATAACCCTTAATGTAGGCAATAATCCAACTTTTGTTAAAAAAATAGAGAAGAGTTTTTAGACAAAATAATTTGTTCAGCGAACCTAATGAGTCCAGAGGTCCAGGAATAAAAGTGAGAGAAAATTTGAAATCTCACGGCCACCACTGAAACTCATATACTTCCGAAACAAGTCCATGATAAAATGAATATAAGTTGGGAGGTTGATCAATCAACATAACTATGGCAGAAATGCAGGATCATATTTTGACAGATACCCAACTATTTTAGAGACCCTAGCTTTAAGTAATTTTTTCTCTTTCGAGTCGAGCTTAATAATCGAAGTTTAGCAATGAAATAATCCAGGGAAAGAACCTATGTACATACCATTATTATTAGGCACATTGGGCTATGTGGCTTTAAAAGGTCGTATGTAGCTTTATTTTTCGTTTTCTTAGAGTATAATAGTACGTTTACTTTTAACCGGATTTCGTTAACCAAGTGGGTTTCAATTGTCAATTCCTTTGCATATATGTCAAATAAATCCTCATAAAGTAGGTTAACCCGGTAAAAATTTCTAATGTATATGCCGTTTAACATATTATCCATAAATCCCAAAAATGTTGTTCGAGTTTCTAAAAAATACGCAATTATTTGACACCGTCATACCACCAATATATATTTCAGCATACTTTCATCTGAAATGGAGTTTTTGGTTTCTCACATATAATAATTATTTGTTACTGGGTTTACTAGAAATCGTTGCCTTTCCTTGAGGTGAAATATGTTTATACTATGTCTTCTAAATCCAATCAATTTGTAAATCCTAAAGCGCGTTTAGACATTGTCTTCTAAATGGACTAGATTTCTAAATCAATGTACTAAATCCTTTTTAGATTAGTATTACCCATGTCAGCTGATATTTTTTAACGCATACATCATTACTTCATTGAATTAATCTATTCATTGCCATTTGACATATTTAGGAGAAGTTTTAGATTAAAAACGGCTAATGCTTTTTGGTAAGGTCACTCAGAAAGCTCGCATCAGCTGCATTTCTCATGTCTAATGTCAAAAATGTTGACTTTTTTTACGTTTTCATAATGGAAGTCAATTCACAATAATGGGGTTTGACAGAAAACTTGAGAAGCAGCTGATCTTGTAGGATGTCATTAAAACAGCTTTGTATTTGATTTTAGGCAAATCAAAATAATTAGATAGTGTCTAAACGCGTTCTAATCTACCCCCACGTAACTTACAGAATAACTTTTTTAGGTTATAATAACCAAAAAACTTATCGATACAAAAACGTTTAGAAGACATTAATTGTTCATTTTTTACAAACATTCTTCTATAAAAGACTTCAACTTCATCTCTTCATATATATTTTATAAAAAATAAATAAAACTTATATAACTATTTAAAAATCTAAAGTAATCTATTAATTAAATATAACAACAACTAGTTCATTTGTCATAACAAAAATCTTAAAATTAAATACTGTTTACATCAGTTTCCGTTTCTTTTAATGAGACATCATTTGTTTGTTTTTTCATTTTTTGGTACATCATCACAGATCTTTGTTTTAAGCCATTTACATATTTACAGTGGACGGGGGAATTTGATTTGCATTTTTTTTAAAATCCATAAAAATTAATTTGATAACCGAAATTGGATGTTTTATTTGCAACCATCAGAATCTCGGCATACGATTGACGAATACCGCCACCAACGAAATATGCATCGGCCAGTGTCGATGAGATATAGGTGTAGATGGATACGTAACTAATGTAATAGCGACTCAAACCGCTAGCGGGATAACGTAAATATACTTCAACATCTTTGTTGCTGGTGTACTCGTCTTCATCCATAAATGTCAGAAGTAGTTGATCACCTGGAATGAGAGGAAAAAAGTTGTTAATAGGGAAGGGTGTTTTGATTTTTTTTTTAATTTTAATTTTATTTCTTTGGTTTAGTTATTCTAAAATTATTATTTTAATTACACCTCCTACTGTGTCATCGCCTTTTGTCTAACAAGAAACCGAACAATTTCATTTGCTGTTGCGACTTTTGTTTGAAAATTGTAAATAAACGCTGCGAATTGATAATTATTCTGTTTTTTTCATCTGTGCATCCGTGTAAATGTCGTATTCTTGGAATTTTAGAACATCGCAATTACGAAGTCAACACAGTACAAATTAATATACAAATGGGATATACTACCCATCAGCGTGACTTATTAAACTTTATGGTCTCCATATAGACCAATTGGTCTTTATAAAGACCTGTGGTCTCTATACAGACCAATTGGTCTTTATATGGTCTCTATACAGACCAATTGGTCTTTATAAAGACCTGTGGTCTCTATACAGACCAATTGGTCTTTATAAAGACCTGTGGTCTCTATACAGACCAATTGGTCTTTATAAAGACCTGTGGTCTCTATACAGACCAATTGGTCTTTATAAAGACCTGTGGTCTCTATACAGACCAATTGGTCTTTATAAAGACCTGTGGTCTCTATACAGACCAATTGGTCTTTATAAAGACCTGTGGTCTCTATACAGACCAATTGGTCTTTATAAAGACCTGTGGTCTCTATACAGACCAATTGGTCTTTATAAAGACCTGTGATCTCTATACAGACCAATTGGTCTTTATAAAGACCTGTGGTCTCTATACAGACCAATTGGTCTTTATAAAGACCTGTGGTCTCTATACAGACCAATTGGTATTTATAAAGACCTGTGGTCTCCATACAGACCAATTGGTCTTTATGAAGACCTTTGGTCTCTATACAGAACAATTGGTCTTTATAAAGACCTGTGGTCTCTGTACAGACCAATTTGTCTTCATGAAGACAAATTGGTCACCTCCCCACCTCTAACTCCCTTTCGTTCCACCCTATTATGTTTACGGAAAAAAGTCTGTGTATGTTTAATAATGCACACTTGCGTGTTATCTTCTTACTAGCTACCAATCTTTTCCTGTCTATCTTCTCACTTCTGTATCGCTCTGCTCGCCTCAACCTCTACCCAACGTCATAATTGGAAATGTAATGATGTATTACAGTTATGGAAAAATATTTACTTGTTTCGTAGCTATAGATAAAAAGAATCTCAGAAGCACTTAGAAAATGTTGTCAAAACTGTTGTAATTTTTTTTGTTCTGTTTTAAGGCCCCTGATATTTACAACCATGCCACCATCAACTTGTCGTATACACAGAACTTGACACCTTTTTTTTAAACTGGCAACATTTTTTTATTTTTTTATTTATGTCCATAATACCCTACTTTGGACAAGTGCTTTACACTTATCAGCTGGTCATTTGACGTAGATATTCTCACACACGCTCGGTGAATTATATCTAAATCGGTCGTCTGTGAACATAATTTATAGATGTTGACTCCGCGAGAACACACCAGAATTGTCGCAAAATAGGCGAAAAGTAAACAAAGATTTTAATTGTAATTCTACAAAAATAGGGCTATAATAATTTAATGTGTGTTTTTTTGTGATTAATATAAATATTTTTTAGGTTAGGTTTTAAATTGCGATTATAAAAACAGCTCCTGGGATTATAATTCATGTCGCCGTTGGAAAATATTTTATGAACAATAACAAATTATTATATATTTATATACTTCTGTTTTTAAAATAACTAAGTAGATATTTTAGGTTATAAATAATAAAGAACATTCGGAGATTGTAATGTTGTCTCCATGAGAACTAGTAGGTTCATGTTCAAATATTGTAAATACAAGAAAGAAAAAACTGTGTCAGATCCTAACCTTCCGCACTACGTATTCAACTATGCCATGCTAAATTTATATACATATCATGGTCGCATTTTTCCATGGCACAATTTTTTCATAAATTTGCTTTTGACAACATTCAGGTTTCAAAATTTAAACCAAAATATATTCCTTATTATATTTATAAATATTTTGAAGTTATCTGCCTCTAAAACTTATAAATAAATGATGTAACAACCATAGTTACATCTTGAGAGCAATGTTCAGTTTTATAAAAACTATTTTGTTTAATTAATTGAAAATATGCCAACCGACATACATAAAACCACCCACCTTAATCACCTGATTTAGCTCGCTGTGACTTTTACTTGTTCCCAAATCTAAAAAAATCCTTGATGGCAAGCGTTTCAAGACCTTGAGGATAACTATTTTAATCAAGGGACAGAATTGCTAGAAAAGCATTGGACTAAGTGTATTGAAATTTCAGGAATAAAAATATTTTTGAAAAACTAACTATTCTCTTTCATTGATAGGCTAAGAAGTTTCCAAACCGCCCTCGTAATTCTTCCGAAGATCTTGCTCTTCAAATTCTGTCTGAACCTACACTTATTTCGGGCAGTGTATATATGCATTAATTATTTGTTGTGACAAAACTCGATACGCGTATCTCCTTAATTATTTCTCACTTTCATGTCACACATTCCTATGATATGAGTTATATTTCTTTTAGTTGCACATCTTAGCATTAAAGTTTGATAACAAGAAATGCCATATGGTTATCTTCATATCTACTGTGAATATTTTTATTTTTACCACACCTAGCGTTTTTATAGTTTAGGAAGTTAGATGAATTAGAACAGCTGTTGATGCAATGAACTGTCTAGCTCAACGTGATGATGGATGTGTAAACAGTTGGGTTGTATTTCTGGATTTCGTTAAAAGCTGAATTATAGTACGTTTACATTGTATCGGATTTCTTAAACCGTTTAAATTGTCAATTTCATTGCATGTACGTCAAATAAATCATCATGAAGGTTAAACTGGTAAAAGTTGTAATGTAAATGCCGTTTTACATACAACTTAATAAAAGCCCACTCAGGGTTTATTTTGTTAAACGGTATTTACATTAGAATTTTTTACCAGGTTAACCTACTTTATGAGGAAGGAATTGACAATTTAAACCCACTGAGTTAACGAAGTCCAATACAATCTAAATGTACAATTAATCGTGCTGAATTTACCATGATCTATAAAATTTAAATATTTTACGGCATGAATTATTTTAAATATAAATGAAATCATGATAGCAATTTGATGCAACACAGCTTTTGTACGAAAAAATAAATAAAACTTTCAATTCCATTGTATATATGTCAAATAAATCCACATAAAGTAGGTTAAGAGTGCGTTTATACTACTAAATCCACTCGATTTCAAATGCCAATTCCATAATCCTGTGGCTTGTTCTATCAAATCAAAATAAATATGTTTGTATGTGTGTGTATTAGTTTGAATACCATCCATTTGTCCTGATTTAGGTTAGGCGAGTTTACTTGCGGCCATTTTTTTCCTTCTCTTTTGAACTTGTTTCATGCGTACATACAAGGCATTTCGGTTTCAAAAAAAATTTTATGTGTTGCAAATAATTTTTTCACATATAAAAAAATATAAAATGTCAACAAATACGAAATACACAAAACGAATTGCCAGAAAATTGTCGGTACGAGCAATTTTTTTTTTTCATTTCTATACCCCTTGCCCCTCTCTCCTACAAACAAAGACTTGCCGCAAGTAAACTCGCCTAATCTAAATTGGGACTAAGAGCAATTTTTTCATTTCTATTCCTTTTGCCCCTCTCTCCTACAAACCAAGACTTGCCGCAAGTAAACTCGCCTAATCTAAATTGGGACTCTCAAATAAAAATGAAATATTCAAATTTAATTAAAAAAAATGGTCTGTTCCCGTACTGCAAGAATCAGCTAGTTTTTACTATTTTCTTCGATATCATAAAGGAAAAATTATTATCGTAGTATACAATTTTACATTCTTGAAGGTTCTGGAAAAGAAAAAAAATTGTTTATTGCATTCGTCTGAAAGTAATAATTTTGTTATGGAGGAAATTAACATTTTATGGTTTTCCCTACTGTATTTTGGAAAGAAATCATAAACTTTAATTCATTTTTCGCAGTTTTTCTTATGTGTTGAAAATGGCAAATAAATACAATCACTTGTTGCTTATGATTTTTATATTTGACAGAGGAAGCCACTGTCTACAGAGTTGCTTTTGTGTTATTCACCTCAATTTGTCCTTGTATTTATGGCACAATATATAGTTCATTTAGCGAATTCAAGTACATTAACTTGTACTTGAATTCGATGTGCAATGTCGCCAACCATGTGAAATATTATAAGGCAAATTTTGACAGATGGTCGAGACAAAAACAAAAGTTATTGCATAATGCTTGTATAATTGTACCATGGGAAAACGCAAACGAGCGCAAAAGTCGATTTTTAGACTTTTCGATTTTTGCCTTTGACTAAAATCATGGCACAATGAATAGGTAGTCCATTTAGCGCAGCTGATGTCTCGATTAACTGTCAAAGTGGGTAATTTCTACTTGAATTCGATGTGCAGTGTTGCCAACCATTTGAAATATTATAAGGAAAAATTTGACAGATAATCGAGACAAAAACAAAGGGTTTTGTTTTGATACATCACCTTATTATTGCATCATTACTAAAATGTTGGCTTTTCAATCTTTTGATTTTATCGAACCTGTTCAAAATCGATTTTCAACTTTTACCGGCTAATGCAAAATCGACAAATTTTTTTTAATTTTTTTTTTTAGAATATTATTTTAAACGTTTTTACTATTGACCTGTTCCATAACCTGCAAGAATATAAAATTTTTTACTACGATAACAATTTTTCCTTTATGATATCGGAAAAAAATTTTGATTCTTACGGGAACAGGCCATAGTTCTTTTTAAATAGTTTTTAAAATTTCAGGTCATGGTACAATTATTAAAGGTAACAGCAAATCCCAGCTGATTTAATTCCAACGTAATACTAGTGTCAATATGAATATGACAAATCATGTTTTTAAAAATCACCCAACAGGAAAATTGCGAAAACATACAATTTGAAATTTTTCTTTATTAAATGTCCTCCCGTATTCAATTTACCTAATCTGGCTGCTGGGAAAGTTTGAGGAAGCAAATCTTTCTTGGAGTCTGGGATAATAAATTGGTAAGTATCTGAAAAATGTTTCTGCTTGGATCCATGGTATAGTTATTACAAGGTACAGCACAGCTACCAACTTTTTCTCAAGGTGGCTTTTTCAATCAAATCAAAATACATATTTTGTGTATGTGTGTGTATTGTTTTGAATACAATGTCAAATAAATTGAAATATATTCAAGTTTAATTGAAATGAAAATAAATTTTTTAACACGTACGTCTGAAAGTAATTATCTTGTTATGGATGAAACAAACATTTTATGGTATTCCCTATGGGATTTTGGGAAGAAATCATAACCTTTCATTCATTTTTCGCGTTTTTAGTTTTGTGTTGAAAAAATGTCAAATAAACACAAACACTTGTTGTGTATATTTATTTTATTTTTGGCAGAAGAGGCCACACGTACATAGTTGTTTTTTTATTATTCACCTCAAGCTCCCTACCTTGTATTATTGTACCATGCTTGGATCCCACATTAATTTTTTTTTTTTTTTTTTTTTGAAAGCTTGTAAAATGGGAAACACATAAGAGGATTCAGGCTTGACATGTTAAGTTGGCTTTGTATGAAAGGGAGGTTATTTCTGGGACTTTATTTTCGAGTTTTCAGAAGCCTTATAAAAATCCTAGAAAGACGAACGAAGTGCGGATTTTTTATGAATATTTTATATGTTTTGTCAATTTCTGTGTACGGAACACATTCGCATATTACCTTCTTCGAGATTTTAAATTGGAAAGTATCGGAAAAATGTTTCTTCACGCATCACACATTGATTTTTTGCAAGTTTCTAACGAAGGAGTTAAATAGATTCCTAATGTCAAATCTAAGGATGACGAATTGGAAATTATAATATGTTCAGTGTGAAGACATGTTAAGTTTACATTTTTTAAAATATTTTTTGTTTAAACTTTCAGAAGCGAAGATATTTAAAATGTTTTTTTTTACTTTCAGAAGCGATATTTTTTCTGGATTTTTTAACTTTTAGAAGAGAGTTTGTTTTTTTTAATTTTCCTTTAAATATTTATCAAAAGTCCTAATTTTGAAATCACCACAGATTAATTGTCACAACACTTCAGAAAGATATTCTCGATACCCGATGATATCTCTTAACAATAACAGGAAGAGTAATTATTGTATAATATAATCAATTAATTGGAACGCACAGATAATTATGTTCAAGTGAGTTGTTTTTTAATCTTGTAAGGAAATTGTTGTAAAAAATTGAAAAAAAAATCTTTACGACATTTACCGTCGATACGTTCGCCGCATGTAAAAATAACATTTCCCTTGGCGTAATATTCCTTGTTGAAGACAATTGGTTTAACATCCGGGTGCTGGCTGAAATAGCGTGTTTCATTTGTAACCGTTACAATGCCGCTGTGTTGGATATCGGCCGACGAAACATTTGTTATGAAAATTCCGCTACCGGTTAGGGCAACAACGAATGTAATTATGAACGCCCGCGAAAGCATATTTTTTCTTATTTTTTTCTTCTTCTTTTGTAATTGTTCACTAGAAAATTTCGAGAGAGTGTTAGATCTTTTCACGCTTATGTCCCGAGAACGATTGAATTCGTCGAATGGCAGAAATATGGTTTTTATATTTTCGAACAAAAATACGAAAAACTATACGATCGATGAAGACGAATACGAAAACGACAATAACGAAATCGACGACGTCGTTTAGCCCATTATGGCCGATAAACGACGTTATCTCGGGTCTTAAAGCGCCATTAATTGTGATTGTGTGTTGAGGTGGTGGTGGTGCTGGAGGAGCAGTTATATTCCCACCGCAAAAAAAAAAGAGCTTTAACAAATTTTGTAGTATACTGTGGGGGTATATCTGTCACATATCTCTCTCTGGGAGGCTTATCGATGTGTCTTGAAAATTTGCCACGGGTCTTATATCAATATCTATCTGCCTCGCTTAACAAGTGTTTGTGAAAAAACAATATTTGTTACGCTTTGTTTTTTTATTCACTTGCTGATTATAGTGAAAGTTAATGTCATTCAAGTAAATGAAGAAAAGTGACTCAAGACGTCACTACAAAATAATAAATTTTTTACTATTTAAGTTTTGTAAACAAAATTGTCATTGACAACTATTATACTAATGAATTTATAATTGTCCGCCACAGTTTATAGATATAGGAGAAATAGGCCAAACAATAAATAACGCCATATCTTTAGTACCAGGTACATATGTACGTGCGTATTTTTGACAATTGTAATTTGATTGGTTTAAAATTTATAATTATCTTGATCCGTAGTTTATCTTAAGTGTGTCTGCGCTTTCTTTTAGAGATTAGCCCTGGTCAGTCAGCTGACCAGCACAATAAAATTATTAAAATGTGATTATTTTTTGAAACACAGAACATATCGAGAGCTTTTGACGCCTAATTGGCTGAGTACTTTTCGTAGTTTGGCGATATGATCAATAGTTAAAATTTGTATTCAATCCTATTTTAAAATTTGTATGAAAACTGCAAAATATTCCAATATAATGAGCGGGAAGTAACTGGCATCTTCCTCGGGAAAGTTGAAAAAGTGTGCAACCAACCATGGCATTACAAATAGGTAGTCCATCTAGCGCAGCTGACTATTCGATTAATTGTGAAAGTGCACAGTTTCTACCAATATCTATTAATAAGGTCACCCAGCTAGCGAAAGTCAACTGTTTTTTCTCAAGTCTAATGCCAAAAATTTGGCCATTACGTTCTCATAATGGAAGTCAATTCACAATAATGGATTTTGACATGGCACAACTCATGACACAATGAATAGGTAGTCCATTTAGCGCAGCTGATGTCTCGATTAAATGTCAAAGTGGGCAATTTCTACTTGAATTCGATGTGTAGTGTTGCCAACCATTTGAAATAATATAAGGAAAATTTTGACAGATAATCGAGACAAAAACAAACCTTTTTGTTTTGATACGTCACCTTATTATTGCATCATGGCACAACTATACAAGGTATTCTAATGCTGTCATATATTTCAAATTTTTTAATAAATTTGCTTTTGACTACATTCAGCTTTCAAAAAACGAAAATATCTTCCTTCGAAATGTACGCAAATCTTGTGTCCAGTGGCAATAATTTTTGAATCATTTATATTTATTAATAATTTAAGGTTCCCTGCCAATAAAACCTATAAATTGCAACATTCTTAGTTAAATTTTGAGAACACTGTGGAACTTTGGGAAAAAATATTTTTTTTTAATTTGTTGAAAATTTGCCAATCTATAAGTTATTGCCTTATAGAATTTCACATGGTTGGCAACATTGCAACATCACAGCTGATGTCTCGATTAACTGTCAAAGCAGGCAATTTCTACCTGAATTCGATGTGCAGTGTTGCCAACCATGTGAAATAATATAAGCAAAAATTTAACAGATGGTCGAGACAAAAACAAATGTTTTTATTTTAATACATCACCTTATTATTGCATCCTGGTCTCGACCATCTTGAGATTTTTTGCGTAAAGAATTTCACATGGTTGGCAATATTGCATGGTAGAAACCACGATGCAATAATAAGGTGATGTATCAAAACAAAAACATTTGTTTTTGTCTCGACCATCTGTCAAATTTTTCCATATATAATTTCACATGGTTGGCAACATTGCACATCGAATTCAAGTAGAAATTACGCACTTTGACAGTTATGTCAATGTTGCCAACCATGTGAAATAATATAGGGAAATTTTTGATAGATTGTCGAGAAAAACACCAATGTTTTTGTTTTGATACATCACCTTGTTATCGTTTATTATGGTTTCTATTTGAATTCAATGTGCAATATTGCCATGAGAAATATATCTAGATAGAATTTGACAGATGATCGAATAAAAAACAGATGTTTTTGTTTTGATACATTACCTTATCATTGCGTAACATAGCCGGTATTACCCTCTAAAATACAGGCAGCTTTGTGATTATAAACTGGAAACTGGTAATAAATTTTGCATTCGACTTTTAAGCCGCGAGGACTTTGTAAACCTCATTCATATACAACTATTTACTCTGAAGGTGTGTGGTAAAATTTATGAAATCATATCATTGATGGTTTTGAGTAGATTGACGATGGCTACACAAATTCAACGAAGACCTGCGAGATCACATTCGATTTTGTATTGAAGTCATATGATCTTATCTGCGATAAATTTACAGGTAGGAATATCGTCCATATCTTTGAAGCTTTTCAATTTTGTCATTTCCGAGATGGCATGGCGATCGTTAGAATGCGAATGATTGTACTATTATGGGGCCTAATATCAACAATTTGAAGCAGAAATATATAAAATCTACCCTTAATTGGTTGATTCACGAAGTTAAAGCCAATACGCTTATAGCGCCTAATATCAATTACCTAGTAGCCTTCTTCTACGTGGGAAATATGAAAATACCCGCACATGTCATATTCGATAGGAAGTTAAAGTTAGAATGCTAATGGTACCCATTCAAGAAATCTACAGTCATATTGTCAACCTCATCGATTGTCACTGAATGAGCAGATCGATGACATTTAAACTCCGACAGCCAAATAGTCCAAGAGCTTAAGCGTACGCTACAACAATGCGCAATAAATTAGTAGCAATGTCCGTTACTTCATTACTTTTAATCTGTATCTTTCTTGTGTCTTCGGTTTCCAGATGAAATGACAATCGTTGCGTATGTGGATGGGTATACGAAAATGGCGCCCAATCTTAAATCATCCTTCCACGCGAGGAATATGAAAGTATTCAGTCACACTATTGACTGCCACTAAGTGTGCAAGCAAATGTCCATAAATTTCTGTCAACAAATTACACCCACAATTACGAGTTTGAAGTATCCCGCACAAACTATAGTTATCTTCGGTAACCTAAATCCTCGGAATAAAGGCCCTTGTTGGGCGCCAGATGGCATATAATAGAGTCTCGCAATTGACAAACTAAAACCATTTGAATACAGACCTCCAATTTAAAATCAGAGGCCACCAATTCGGTACGATACTCTAGTTAGGGCCAACAGACATAGTAAAAGTCACACGAGCAACAAACATGAAGTACTCATAATTATATCGGTCTCGGTCGGTCTCGCAGGTTAAACATTATCGCTCAGAATAGTATACCTATTGGGCGCCACTACGTTAGGATGGATTTAACCATAATTTATTGTTAAAATTTATGGTAAAATCCACCTTATTCTATTCAACTTAACCTGAAATGTTATAAAAACGTGTTTCGCCGAACCATTAATCATCAAGCATTAACCTTTCGTTTTATTCTTGAGAAATTTTAATAATTTCTCTTTTATGTTATTATTTTGGATATACGAATAATTTGGGCAATAAAGATTACACAAATATCCAAAATTTAAAGAAAAAGTAAACAAAAACATTTTCTGGAATTCCCAAATTGTCGCGAAAAAAGATTGGTGGTATTATATATTTTTATAGCCCCCTAATAACTATTTTCAAATGAATGGACTGAGAACATATTAATCACACGTTTATTAGATTAATATGGCGCGATTTTATAATTTTTCAGGTGTTTATTTGGCTTTGCTTTCTTTCGACGCTCACGATAACGATTATCAAAAGTGTAACACTGTTTATCAGTTAAAAGAAAAATATTTTTTTTAATTGATTTTAATCAGAAACACTGTGTCTCCCCTATTAACTAATTTATTTCTTTTTTTGTGGGAGTTATATTTTTTACTCACACGACAATTAAAGCCATGACACATTTTTTTCCATTCGAATGTGCCGGTTTTATAACCGAATTTACAATTGGGTAAACCAGGGAAATTTTTGAATTGTATATGCATGGATTTTGTGGGCCATGTAATATCACAAAATGTTGGGCGCCATTTTCAATCGGAGACTAAACCAGAACAGGTTCCCGTCAAACAGTCCACACTTTTGGAGAAGGTTGAACCCTTCTGAGAGCAAAATATTTCGACGACAAAGTTGGGCGCCATTTTCAGCCGAAAATTAAACCAAAACAGGTCGTGGAAATAAGCCACTGAAAGGCGTGGATTTTTTAAAGAATATTTTTTTTCAAGACCTCTGAAAGGCGTGGATTTTTTAAAGAATATTTTTTCACGACCACCGAAAGGCGTGGATTTTTTAAAGAATAGTTTTTCAAGACCTCTGAAAGACGTGGATTTTTTAAAGAATATTTTTTCAATCCCTCCGAAAGGCGTGGATTTTTTAAAGAATATTTTTCAAGACCTCCGAAAGACGTGGATTTTTTAAAGAATATTTTTTCAAGACCTCCGAAAGGCGTGGTTTTTTTAAAGAATATTTTTTCAAGACCTCCGAAAGGCGTGGATTTTTTAAAGAATATTTTTTCAAGACCTCCGAAAGGCGTGGATTTTTTAAAGAATATTTTTTCAAGACCTCCGAAAGGCGTGGATTTTTTAAAGAATATTTTTTCAAGACCTCCGAAAGGCGTGGATTTTTTAAAGAATATTTTTTCAAGACCTCCGAAAGGTGTGGATTTTTTAAAGAATATTTTTTCAAGACCTCCGAAAGGCGTGGATTTTTTAAAGAATATTTTTTCAAGACCTCCGAAAGGCGTGGATTTTTTAAAGAATATTTTTTCAAGACCTCCGAAAGGCGTGGATTTTTTAAAGAATATTTTTTCAAGACCTCCGAAAGGCGTGGATTTTGAATATTTTTTCAAGACCTCCGAAAGGCGTGGATTTTGAATATTTTTTCAAGACCTCCGAAAGGCGTGGATTTTGAATATTTTTTCAAGACCTCCGAAAGGCGTGGATTTTTTAAAGAATATTTTTTCAAGACCTCCGAAAGGCGTGGATTTTGAATATTTTTTCAAGACCTCCGAAAGGCGTGGATTTTGAATATTTTTTCAAGACCTCCGAAAGGCGTGGATTTTGAATATTTTTTCAAGACCTCCGAAAGGCGTGGATTTTGAATATTTTTTCAAGACCTCCGAAAGGCGTGGATTTTTTAAAGAATATTTTTTCAAGACCTCCGAAAGGCGTGGATTTTTTAAAGAATATTTTTTCAAGACCTCCGAAAGGCGTGGATTTTGAATATTTTTTCAAGACCTCCGAAAGGCGTGGATTTTTTAAAGAATATTTTTCAGGGACCTACGCAAGGCGTGGATTTTGAATATTTTTCAGGGACCTACACAAGGCGTGGATTTTGAATATTTTTCAGGGACCTACACAAGGCGTGGATTTTTTAAAGAATATTTTTCAGGGACCTACACAAGGCGTGGATTTTTTAAAGAATATTTTTTCAAGACCTCCGAAAGGCGTGGATTTTTTAAAGAATATTTTTCAGGGACCTACACAAGGCGTGGATTTTTTAAAGAATATTTTTTCAAGACCTCCGAAAGGCGTGGATTTTTTAAAGAATATTTTTCAGGGACCTACACAAGGCGTGGATTTTTTAAAGAATATTTTTTCAAGACCTCCGAAAGGCGTGGATTTTTTAAAGAATATTTTTCAGGGACCTACACAAGGCGTGGATTTTTTAAAGAATATTTTTTCAAGACCTCCGAAAGGCGTGGATTTTTTAAAGAATATTTTTTCAAGACCTCCGAAAGGCGTGGATTTTTTAAAGAATATTTTTTCAAGACCTCCGAAAGGCGTGGATTTTTTAAAGAATATTTTTTCAAGACCTCCGAAAGGCGTGGATTTTTTAAAGAATATTTTTTCAAGACCTCCGAAAGGCGTGGATTTTTTAAAGAATATTTTTTCAAGACCTCCGAAAGGCGTGGATTTTTTAAAAAATATTTTTTCAAGACCTCCGAAAGGCGTGGATTTTTTAAAGAATATTTTTTCAAGACCTCCGAAAGGCGTGGATTTTTTAAAGAATATTTTTTCAAGACCTCCGAAAGGCGTGGATTTTTTAAAGAATATTTTTCAGGGACCTACACAAGGCGTGGATTTTTTAAAGAATATTTTTCAGGGACCTACACAAGGCGTGGATTTTTTAAAGAATATTTTTCAGGGACCTACACAAGGCGTGGATTTTTTAAAGAATATTTTTCAGGGACCTACACAAGGCGTGGATTTTTTAAAGAATATTTTTCAGGGACCTACACAAGGCGTGGATTTTTTAAAGAATATTTTTTCAGTGGATTTTTTTAAAAAAATTTTTCAGTGACCAACACAAGGCGTGGATTTTTTAAAGAATATTTTTTCAAGACCTTCAAAAACGTGGATTTTTGAAAGAATATTTTTTCAAGACCTCCGAAAACGTGGATTTTTTAAAGAATATTTTTTCAAGACCTCCAAAAACGTGGATTTTTGAAAGAATATTTTTTCAAGACCTCCGAAAACGTGGATTTTTTAAAGAAAATTTTTTTAAGACCTCCGAAAACGTGGATTTTTTAAAGAATATTTTTTTAAGACCTCCGAAAACGTAGATTTTTTAAAGAATATTTTTTCAAGGCCCCTGAGAGTCCTTGAAAAAAATCTCTAAAAAATCCACGCCTTTTGATGGTCTTGAAAAAATATTCTTTAAAAAATATACGCCTATGAGAGTCCTTGAAAAAAAAAAAACATTATTTAAAAAATCCACGTCAATTTAATTATTTCATTTTCTAATTTTAAATAACAAATGAGTTTCACACAGTGTTCCCATAACAGTAATCAGCGACAAGTGTCCAACACATTCGTCACAAAGCAGATTTTTCTAATGCGATAATTTTTATTTTTAGACTAAATTTATTAACCGCTTGAAGTGTATCCACAATTCAAGTGGAGCAATTCAAGAGTGACAGTATTATCGTGAAATCAACAAATTTAAATTCCTGACATGTTTTTTCCCCTTTCAAAATATAATCGTCTTGTCAAAACTTCTAGCGTCCCGGGAGGAATGGGTATAGTAACAACTATTTATTTTTTATGTAAAAATAAAAATAGTTAATCATTTCATGAGAATTTGCTTCAAGGTAATAAACAATTCTCAGACGGGTGGGTGACCAGTCAGAGTACTTCTTCAAAATTCATTATTTTATTGCAAAAAATATTAAGCACCACTTTTTGTAATTTATTTACCCGAGTGAATAGCCCTTTCATAAATAATTTCTATATTTAGATTAAAACATTGTTATTTATGGAAATGTTTAAATTTATTAACCAAAAAACAATCTTATCTATGAAATGCAAATATTTATCGGGATTTTTCGATTCTTTATTTAACGAAAATTTGCGTTTTTCTGGACTATTTTTAGCGTGATATTTTTATTATAAGATATTTATAAATGACATATGCCAATTTAATAAAATTTGCATGACAGAATTGTATACTGGACAATTTAATCATTTAAAGATTAATGCATTTCTAAAAAATTTCAAAATTATTCTCAAGTGGGATTAATTAATACAAATCCCATTTTTTATGCCTCTAAATTATATCGCCTATAAAATAATTATATTTTTGCTGATTAATATAGAAAGAGGTTTCGATTGGTTGACGTTAATCAGGCTTTACAAAAACTCGGATAATCAAATGCACACGCGGCACAATCTTATCAATCCGCACCGAACATGAAATAACTGCACAATTCTGGTGAATACCGGTGCACTCCGGCATTCATATGCATTGAAAAAATATTCTTTAAAAAATCCACGCCTTGTGTAGGTCCCTGAAAAAATATTCTCTAAAAAATCCACGCCTTGTGTAGGTCCCTGAAAAAATATTCTTTAAAAAATCCACGCCTTGTGTAGGTCCCTGAAAAAATATTCTTTAAAAAATCCACGCCTTGTGTAGGTCCCTGAAAAAATATTCTTTAAAAAATCCACGCCTTGTGTAGGTCCCTGAAAAAATATTCTTTAAAAAATCCACGCCTTGTGTAGGTCCCTGAAAA